>NC_142010.1:26792047-26914522 GCF_049901735.1 Notechis scutatus | reverse complement strand
GATGCTCACCTGTCCTCAGCAGCGTCTTCTTCCCGTAGGACAGGTGCTTCTCCAGCCACTCAATGCAGGTTTCCTCCAGGTAGGCTTTGTTTCTCTGATTCAATCCTTGATCAGCATCCCGTTTCCTCTTGCTGATCTGGGCCTGGGGGACGGGAGCCACCCAGGTGAGGGTCTCCTTGTCGAAGGTGAGGAAGGTCTTCCCTTCATAGCCAAACTGCTCAAACCCTGCTTTGCTCCCGTCTCTCTGGAGTTCACAGCCATACATCCACTGCAACGTGTGAAGGCCTAAAAGACAGACAGGGGGATGGTTCAGGGGTCTCCGTCAAGATAGGCAGAGACCCTCCCTCCCTGCAGAGACCTTGACACAGGCACTGACACCCCCATTTCCTCCCTAGAGTTCAAGGGAAAGAAAGCCCCCATCACTAGCCACCCTTCTCCCCTCCCTCGACCTCCCTCCCTGCATTTCCCCCCCAGGATGGAGCCCCTGAACCTCCCCAGGAAAAAGGAGAAGCTGGAAAAGACAGCAGAGGATCCCAAGGGAGACCCAGAAAAGGGGGAGTCACAGAATAAACGGAGGGACTGAGACATTTCCATCTTTCCTTCTGCTCTTCCTCTGCAGGGGAGACTCTTGGGGGGAAAGGAAGGGATCCCAGAGAGAGAGAAAAGTTGCCTGAATCTGCAGCTGCAAAGAGGGACTGAGAATCTCATGGCCTCAAAGAGGATCTGGTCGATCTACACATATTGATTAAAATAAAAGAATAAACATATAAAAAAAAGACTTTTTAAATGGTGTGGAGGCTGCTTTTCCCTTTCAAGGGACCCCCCCTTCCCCCCTCTCTGGTTCCTGGGGAGGGGAATATGGGGCCAGAGGAGCCACCAGACCCATCACTCACCTTCGCTCTGATTGTAGCGAATCCTCAGAGTCTCCAGGTGTTCTCTGAACGTATCCTCAGTGCTACGAGCTATCTTGGTCTCTGTCTCCCAGTACTGGGGATCCTCCTTCCCCACATACTTCTCCATCCAGGAGACTCGAGGCTTCATCCTCTCGCTGTGGCTGTCGTAGTGAACAAAGACCTGACCATCCACATACCCCTCAATGACAAAGTGGGGCAGCCCCTGACTGGGGTCTAAGATGGAGGTGTAGAAATACTTCATGGAGTGGGAGGAGGCGCCTGGAAGGGACCCAGAGGGGAAGAGTTAGGGGGCTTCAGTCAAGGGCCCTGATCCCATGGAGGCTCCCACCTGAGGCTCTGAGGAGAATGAAGGAAGAGGAACAAGAGATGGAGCGACTGAGAGGGAAAGAAGCAGCTTCTGGAGGGCCTGAAGGATTGGAGGGCAGGGAAGGTCTTCAGCTGCCCCAATTGTGCCCTCCCCTCTTCCATCAAGGCCTCCCACAAACCCCCTTCTGGGTTGCTCAGTCTCTGCCCCAAGGAGGCTGCAGTGGCCCCACAGGGAAAAGGGCGAATTCCACCCACAGAAGCTCAAAAGCAGCAGGAAACCCCTTAGGGGAAACCCAAAAGTGGGAAGGGAAAGCGAAGGAGCAGCAATGAAGCCACGGAGACCCCAGATCTTCCTCCGGTCCCCCTTCCCATCGCTGGGAAATCCCCCTCCTCCCAGAGTTCAGCCGTCTGAGCAGGAACCGGCCTTGAACCCGGGACTCAGAGGGGCTCCCCCTCATTCCACAGAGAATTTCACTGGGATCATCCCAAAATTGCTTCATTTCAGCAACCCAGTTAGGGCCCTGAAACCATCATCCACGGACGCTTTCCATTGGACCAGGTTTCCTCTGAATCTCACCCTTCACTTTCTGCAGAAGCCGCTCTGAAACCTGTCCTCCTCTGGGGCTGATCCTGCACTTTGTCAGGCAGAAATTGTTATGAACTAATAAAAACTATTTAATAAAAACTTGTCAACCTTAAGAGAAAAGCAGGCTCGTGATCCTGCACCTTTGATTGGCCCATGGATAGCGAGCTGGGATTGGTCCTTACGGAGCAGCCTGATTGGCTATTAGCTGAACATCTCTCATTGGGTACAATTTAAACGGTTGAACGCAAATCATTGGTTAACGGGTCAGCAGCCAGCTCTATAAAAGAGCTGCTGCTGCCCAGGGTTTTTGCTCTGTTCCTAATCGTTAATAAAGAGTTGAAGTTCACTAGTTCTCTGCCTCGTCTCCGTTCCTTCCGCCCATGCTCAGAACTTAACACTGGCGACGAAGGTGGGATGCGGAGACCATAGAGCTGACTGAACACTACAGAGCGCCAAACAGAGCACGTGGCTGAACGTGCACCAACAACGGCAATATGGCCAGCGGTGCTATACCACCCGCTCCATTTGACCCGGCAAACGAAGACTGGGACTCGTATATGGATCGGTTCCAGATGTTTCTGGAGACCAATAACTTAAAGGACGCTACGACCGGCAAGAAGCGAGCAATATTCCTGACCCATTGCGGGCCTGCCGTATTTAAGATGGCGAAATCACTTGCAAAACCGACTGAGGTGAAAACGATGGATTAGGACACCCTCGCGCCCCTTCTACGGGCCCACTATGCACCCGCAGTGCCAACACTTGTCCGTAGGCATGAGTTTTACCAGAGGGGCCAACGGAAAAGTGAAAGTCTTGCAGACTTCATCGCTGACCTCCGTAACTTGGGTGGCCTCTGTGGGTTTTCAAACCTCGAAGAAGCCTTGTGAGACCGCATAGTTCTGGGATTAGATAACTACACGGTACAGAGCAAGATCATGGCCAAAGGGGACATCGATCTTGCCGATGCTATCGCAGACGCTACCGCAGCAGAAGCAACCAGGAAGTCGGCCACTCGAATGCGCCGCACCAACGCACCGCTCCGTCAACTCGCGAATGATACCTCGCCTCGCCCTGAGAGGCACTCAACAACGGCGCACCATGAGGACCTGGAATCCCTATCAGAAAGTGATGAGGAAGAGGTCAACCGACTCTGGTCGAGCGAGACCAACAAAACCAACGATTCCGCGACAATGCGCGGGTTGTGGGGCAAACCACTCACGATCCGATTGCAAATTCCTCGACGCACTCTGCCGTTCCTGTGGAAAAAGAGGCCACATCGCAAAGGTCTGTAGAAGCAAGTGAGCGTCCAGCCCAAAGCGCAGGGAGAATAACTGCAGCCAATCTACAGGATTCCCTCCTGCGAATCGAAACCGCCAGAACCACCAATGGAACAACCACTCCTATAGAAATAAAGCACCTGCCACTTCAACGAGACGAGAAGAGGCACACCAAACCATTACCATCGGCCATGCTTCATCCTTAGATGCAAGAAAGATCCGAGTGAGGGTCGCCATCGAGAACCAACCTTGCGTGATGGAAGTCGACTCGGGGTCGTCTCTCTCGATGGTTTCCTGGAAGACCCTCAAACAACTAATCCCGGCCATCCATCATCAAGACCTCAGCCTCCAAAGGATCATACTCAAGGATTACCAGGGCAACAGAATCCCAGTCATTGGTTCCAGCCAAGTCCAAGTCTCCTTCAAAAATCGTACCGCATCACTACCGCTGACCGTCGTCGACCGTGACCAGCCTAGCTTACTAGGCCTACAATGGTTCGCCCCGCTCGGGATCGAGGTAGCCGGCGTCCACCGAGCCGAGAGCAACGACTGGGAGGAGTCTCTCGTCCAAGAATTCCAGGATGTTTTTTCAGAAGAGCTAGGCAAGTACAAGGGGACCCCAATATCGTTTAACCTTAATCCTGAAGTAGCTCCCATCCGCCTTAAGCCTCGTTGGGTGCCTTTTGCACTAAAACCAAAGATTGACGAGCAGCTCGATAAATTAATAGCCCAGGGTGTTTTAGAACCAACCGACCATGCCCGTTGGGAAACCCCAATTGTAACACCCATTAAACCAGATGGATCATTAAGAATTTGTGGGGATTATCGGGCCACCTTGAACCACGCACTTCAGCAGAGTGCTTACCAGTGGTTCAACACCTTCTCCACTCCCTGAGTGGTGGGAAGATATTCGCTAAATTGGATTTAGCACAAGCATACCAACAGTTGCCCGTAGATGCGGAAACTGTGGAAGCACAAACTATCGTTACGCATAGAGGCGCTTTTAAGTGCAATAGACTCCAATTCAGAGTAAGCGTAGCTCCGGGAATTTTTCAAAGTTTGATGGAGAGACTTCTACAAGGCATAAAAGGGGTCGTGCCATATTTTGATGATGTTTTAATCACCGCCCCTAATAGAGATATCTTAGAAAAGCGTCTCAGAATGGTTCTATGGAAATTTAAAGACGCCGGCCTGAAGGTTAAAAAAAATAAATGTCAACTGTGTACTCAGAGGGTGGAGTTCCTTGGATACCTTCTCGATAGTCAAGGAATCCATCCCACTGATAACAAGCTAAAAGCAATTAAAAACGCCCCAACACCTAAAAATAGAACAGACCTCCAAGCCTTCCTGGGGCTCATTAACTTTTACAACATCTTCTTGCCCCAGAAGGCGACCGTAGCTGAGCCCCTACACAGACTTCTCGATAAAAGAGCAACCTGGGTCTGGGGACATCGAGAGGAACGCGCCTTCCAACAAGTGAAAAATTTACTAACCTCCGACGCTGTATTGATGCAGTACAATGAGACTTTACCCTTAACTATTACATGCGACGCTTCACCGTTTGGAGTGGGTGCAATCTTAAGCCATGTACTACCAAAGCGGAAATTAAGCACCAATTTGCGTTTTTCTCACGAACATTATCAAGGGCTGAAAGGAACTATAGCCAACTCGATAAAGAGGCCCTTGCTGTTGTATCTGCTGTGAAGCGCTTTCACAAATACATGTATGGACGAGCATTTACGATAATCACGGATCACAAACCATTGCTTGGTATTATAGCGGAGACAAGCCAACCCCCTATATATTATCGCCAAGAATGACTCGTTGGTCTGAGTTCCTAGCTGCCTACAATTATCTGTTGCAACATCGCCGGGAAAGCCATTCCCCACGCTGGCGCTTTAAGCCGTTCCCCACTTCCGGAAATCATCAACGACCCAGCTCCAACCCTCACGGCGCTCCAAATCGAAACGCTGCACTCGCCGCCACTAACAGCGAGGAGACATTGCCATCGAGACAAAGCGGGATCCTGTCCTGGCACGAGTTCTCAGCTGGGTCGAACGAGGATGGCCAGCCGACCAACTCCACGGCGACTTCGCGCCATTCAAGAATCGGCAGACAGAACTTTTCTCCCAGAAAGGCTACATTCTCTGGGGGGATAGAGTCGTCGTCCCAGAGAGGCTACAACAGACTGTTCTAAAAGTATTATACGATGGACATCCGGGCATCGTGCGCATGAAGGCGCTCGCACGAAGCTACGTGTGGTGGCCGGGCATCGATAAGCAGATCGCAGCCTGGGTAACCATGTGTCGGAAGTGCCAAGACGTTAGCAACGCCCCACCTAAAGCGACGCCAACCGAGTGGGAAACCCCTCGGGGTCCGGGGTCCCGCATCCACGTTGATTTTGCGGGACCCACCAAAGGACACACGTTTTTATTAACAGTTGACGCCTATTCAAACTGGCTAGAAATCCAGAAGATGAAGACAACCACAACGGAGTCAGTCATTAACAAATTAAATAAATTATTCGCAACGCATGGGTTACCAGACATTTTAGTTTCTGATAACGGTCCCCAGTTCACTGCCCTAGCATTTGAACAGTACCTAGCGGACGGGGCATCCGCCATGCGCTAACCTCGCCAGCGCACCCTGCGAACAACGGAAGGGCGGAGCGAATGGTACAATTCGTCAAAAAACCCTACATAAAATGGACTATGGGGACATCGACAACAAGCTCAAGCCGAATACTCCTGCTTCAACACATCACCCCACACAGCATCACGAATAAGACGCCTGCCGAACTACTAATGAGGCGGAGACTTCGCTCCCACCTCGATCGTCTACATCCTTCTTATTCACCAGAAAAACCTTTCGGATCTAGCGGGAAGTGCCGCAAATTCAAGGTAGGCGACTTGGTGTTTGCTAACCATTACCCAACCCACCGGCCCCAGATCCTACCGCCTACAGACTAATGACGGGAGAGCATGGAAACGCCATATAGATCAGCTTCGATCCAGATTGCCAACCACCTCCCGCGACTCCCTAATTCGCAAACTGAGGGGGGAGGGGATATCGAGGAGACCGAAAACGAAATAGATGACGATGTAATCAAGGGCACCCAGCAACCCAACCAAAGAAACGCGCAATCTGAAGAAGAATCAGGGAGCAGGGTGGCATCACCGCGGGAAAATAGCACGAGGGAGGCAAGCCCACGGGACCCGGAAGTAAGCTTAGGAGACTGGGATAACAACAACGATAGCTGCGCCGAGTCCTCCCGCACAGAAACGGAACTAGCCGTACCAGACAACCTTAAAAACACTCCACCGGAATCGGACTGCAGACAAAAACCGGTGGAGCAGCGAAAATCAAACAGGCAGGTAAAACGACCTGCATATCTACGTGAGTATGTTACAGCACCCCTCAAACGGAACCTAGGGGGAGGGGTGTTATGAACTAATAAAAACTATTTAATTAAAACCTGTCAACCTTAAGAGAAAAGCAGGCTCCTGATACTGCACCTTTGATTGGCCCATGGATAGCGAGCGGGAATTGGTCCTTACGGAGCAGCCTGATTGGCTATTAGCTGAACATCTCTCATTGGGTACAATTTAAACAGTAGAATGCAAATCATTGGTTAACGGGTCAGCAGCCAGCTCTATAAAAGAGCTGCTGCTGCCCAGGGTTTTGCTCTGTTCCTAATCATTAATAAAGAGTTGAAGTTCACTAGTTCTCTGCCTCGTCTCCGTTCCTTGCGCTCATGCTCAGAACTTAACAGAAATGCCCCTCAGCCAACTTGGGAGGGGATTGTGATCCTGGCTACTCAGCTCTTCCCATGATCAGTGAGTGCAAGGTAAAGGCCTAAATCAGAGTTCCTCAGACTCAGCCATTTGGACTTCAATTCCCAGAATTCCCCTCACCCTATAGAAACCCAGGGGGCCTCTCCACCCTGCCCCCACCCCCTGCCCCCACCGGGGCTGATTGGGAGTTCCTGCTGAAAACACCCATGTTTTTTTGGGGGGGGGGCTCAGCTGGGGTCCTCTCCCTAAACTCATCCTCTGTGGGGAGGGTCCTGTCACCTTTAAAGCCCCTCTGGTGAACCAAAGATTAAACACAGAAGATTATTTCACTTTCCATCATGCAAACTCCTGACCGAGTTTTTCCAGCCCTTCCTTGGAGGACAGGCTCAATTCACAAGACATAAAACTTTACTAACAACAAGGAAAAAAATCACATTAAGTGACCATTTAGTTTGTCAAAATACAAACTGGGAAGAGACTCTAAGACTGCCCAATGAACAGAAAAAAACCCCAGCTTCTAAGCGGGTTAAAAGAATCAAAAGAAAATAAAATGCTGCTGGGAAATCGATTCAGCTGGAAAATCCCCAAGGCCCCTTTGTTGGAAAATCCCCAAGGCCCCTTCCATTCTGAAAGCTCTTCAGGTCAGAAATTCTTCCAGGGCACCCAAGATTTTAAAGATCATTTTCAGGATCATTCATGGGATTTATTTGGGCAGAACCAGGGTATGCATACAAAAGGGCAGGACCTCCAAAGCCCAGAGAAATAAATGCAGGTTGTCCTCGACTTATACCCATAAGTGAGCCCATATTTTTTGTTGCTAAGTGAGACATTTGTTGAGTGAGTTTTTTCCTCCATTTTACAAATTTTCTTGCCACAGTTGTTAAATGAATCGTTGCAGTTGTTAAATTAATAACCTGGTTGTTAAGTGAATCTGGCTTCTCCATGGACTTTGCTTGTGAGAACGCTGCAAAAGGGGCTCATGTGATATGGGGAGACTGCGACCGTCATAAATATGAACCAGTTGCCCAGCATCCAAATCTCGGTCACATGACAATGAGGATGCTAAAATGGTCATAAGGGTGAAAAATGGTCATACTGTCACTTTTTTCAATGGTATTGCAACTTTGGACACTAAATGAACTTTTGTAAGTCGAGGACTGCCTGTAGTCCCACTGCCCATTCCCTCCAGTATGGCCTCCCAGTCCTTCCCAGTCCAAGGCAAAGGCCTGGGCCTCCTTCTTCCTGCTCCTCCCCACAATCCCAGGGGCTTCTCAGAGCTTTTGGGGAGAGGGATCCCAGATCCACTTCCTGCTCTGGGGAGATTTCAGAATCCAAAAGGGATCACAGAATTTCTCTAACAGAAGGAGGGGGGATCGGACTCTCCGTGATCCAGAACCGGCTTCTTTCAGGGACGTCTATGTCCATTTTTTGGCAGTAGCCAAAGAAGCGAATACAATCCTTGGTTGTATGAACAGAGGCATAGAATCAAAATCATGTGAAGTTATCAGTACCACCTTATAAAGCCTTAGTAAGGCCTGCCACACCTGGAATGCTGCCTCCGATTTTGGTCACCACATTACAAAAAAAGATGTTGAGGCTTTGGAAAAAGTGCAAAGAAGAGCAACTAAGATGATTAAAAGCCTGGAGGTTAAAACATATGAAGAACGGTTGCTGGATTTGGGTTTGGCTAGTCTAGAGCAGGGGGGTCTCCAAACTTGGCCACTTTGAAGACTTGTGGACTTCAACTCCCAGAATTCCTCAGCCCACAAAGATGGCTGTGGAATTCTGGGAGTTGAAGTCCACAAGTCTTAAAGTGGCCATGGTTGGAGACCCCCCTTCTCTAGAGAATAGGAGGACTGGGGGGGGGGAGGGAGGCATGATAGCAGTATTCCAGTATTTAAGAAGCTGTGAGAAAGAAGAGGGGGTCAAGCTATTCTCCAAAGCACCTGAGGGCAGGACAAGAAACAATGGATGGAAACTGACCAAGGAGAGAAACAACCTGGAATTAAGGAGAAATTTCCTAATTGTTCCTGTGAGGATGATTAACAGCTTGCCTCCAGAAATTGTGGGCGCTGCATCACTGGTGGTTTTTCAGAAGAGACTGGGCAGCCACTTGTCTGAAATGCTATAGAGTAGAGCAGGGGTTGGACTAGAAGACCTCCAAGGTCCCTTCCAGCTCTATTCTGATTCTGATTCTGGTCACCATCCAGAGGTGCTTCTCATGTTTTACCTCCAACCCAACCTATTTAATGAAGAAGATCCTGCCAACTTTTAAAATGTTTTTTTTTTTTTTGAAAAGCTGCTGCATTTATATTTTCCCCGAGCAAATAACTAGGAACACCCCAAGGGCGTTGCCTGTTTACTAAAGAATAACAATACGTTTTAAATACAGGTAGTCCTTGACTTACAACAGTTTAGTGAACCTTCAAAGTTACAACGGCTCTGAAAAAAGTGACATAACCGTTTTTCACAGTTACATCCTTTCCAGCACCCCATGGTCCCCTGATCAACATTAAGCCGCTTGGCAACTGATTCATATTTATGACGGTTGCAGTGTCCCCGGGTCATGCATCCCTTTTTGCAACCTTTTGATAAGCAAGGTCCATGGGGAAGCCAGATTCGCTTAACAACCAGGTTGCTAACTGATCCACTGCAAGCTTCACTTAACAACCAGGTTGCTAACTGATCCACTGCAAGCTTCGCTTAACAACCAGGTTGCTAACTGATCCACTGCAAGCTTCGCTTAACAACCAGGTTGCTAACTGATCCACTGCAACGCTTCACTTAACAACCAGGTTGCTAACTGATCCACTGCAAGCTTCACTTAACAACCAGGATGCTAACTGATCCACTGCAAGCTTCACTTAACAACCAGGTTGCTAACTGATCCACTGCAAGCTTCACTTAACAACCAGGTTGCTAACTGATCCACCGCAACGCTTCACTTAACAAATGCCTCACTTCACAGCAGAACTTTTGGGCCCCCTTGTGGTCGTAAGTCGAGGACCACCGGTATTTTTTAATTCTGCAAACTTACTGGGGGCTTCTGAAATGGAAGAAGGAACCTCTGAGGAGGTTATTGGGCTTTAGGATGGGATATAGGGGAGAAAATGAAAATGGAGAAAGAAGGATCCTTAAGAAGATTATTCTTCCAGGGAGCGTTTCTCTCTAAACTCCGACCCTCCGGCGGAGTTCACACTGCAACCTTCGCCCAATTGCTCCACTGCAACAGCCTCTCATTTGGCAAATGACACCCAGTTGTGTTCCTAGAAATGGGCTGAATCCTCCCAGCACCAAAGCTACAAAGCGCACCCAGCCTCCTAAAGGCAGGAAAGACGGAGGGGTTGTGCGAAGGCAGCCAGGAGGTTGTGAATTGACCTGATCCCGCTTTCCAACAACCTCTGCTTTAAAACAGGGAAAGGATTGCGCTTTGGGGCTTCCCAGGTAGATTTGACAGACACCTGGAGGGGCCACCTTTGTCCTGATCCCAGTGGGGCTCTCCTGGATTTGGGGGAGGGGGGGGGGAAGCAGCAGCTTTGGGGCATAATATCAAAGTGGCCAGAGGAGGAGGGGGAGCGGACTAAAAAGAGGACTGAATCAGGAATCTCTGTCTGGGTATGTATTACCCTTTGCAGAGGGGTGGGGGTAGGAGAAAGTTTCTGTGGCACTTAAAAGGGGCGGAAACCCACCCACCCCCCAGACCCCCAAAGGGACTCACCAAAGCAGCTCTCCCTCAGGGCCACCGCCACCAACATCAGGAGCAAGAGGGGCGCAGAGCGCAGAGCCATCCTGGCCGCGATCCTCAAACCTGTGCCCCGCTTTCCGGAAGTCGCAGACAAAGAAAAAACTTCGCCCTTTGATCAACAGAGCAAACAACCCGGAGCAGGCTGGCAATTGGCCAAGCTCAACCAACAGAAAAAAGTAATATACCCATGTCTCGTAGTTGCTTGGCAGATGTCCAGGCTCAACAGGTGCAAAAAGTGAAAGTCACATCAGGAAATCTTAGGGTGGGGGAGGGGCAGAATTGGGGCTGGTGTGTGTGTGTGTGTGTGTGTGTGTGTGCAGTGAAGGGACCCTGAGAGCAATTAATCCATAGAATAGCTTGCTTCCTGGAGCTGGTAGGTGGTCCATCACTGGAGATGTTCAAAAATGGACCCTTTGATAAGGATGCTATAAGGCAGGGGTCTCCAAACTTGGCAAGTTTAAGACTTGTGGACTTCAACTCCCAGAATTCCTCCTCCAGTCATGTTAGCTCAGGAATTCTGGGAGTTGAAGTCCACAAGTCTTAAACTTGCCAAGTTTGAAGAGCCTTGGTGTAAGGTCTCTCCTGCCTATCCCACATTTTTCTGTATTTTATATCTATATCAGTTTTATTTTCAGGCAATAGAAATGTCCCCAGGAATGCCAGCCAAAGCAAAGCCTTGCCTGCAAAACATGTTTTTCTAAGAGAGGCTTACAAGAGTCATTTAAAGTTGGTCCAAGGTCCAAGAGCCAACTTAAGGTTGTCAACAGATCCAAGGTTCAGGAGTGACATTATATACACACCTGAGCTAAATGTTCTTTCCAGCAAAGAGAACAGAGTCAACCTCTCCTATAGGCTGCAGCCAACTGTCATTCATTGGAATGATGACTCTGTTGCTAGGCAATGACCAATAGGATCTCTGTTCTGCTCTCTTTTTGACAACTAAAGTTTAGCTTTTCTTTTTCTTTGCCCAACTTATATGTCAACCATTTTCCCAGCAGAGATGAAAAGCCAAAATTTCTCTTCTTTTTTTCATAGTTCATCTTTATTTCCATTTTACTTACTGATAATACATGTGCCATTTATCAGTTAACTATTTAATTGTCTATTAAACTTCATATATAACTGGCTGTGTGAAAGTTTAATGTGGTGGGTAATCGTTGTCCTGTTTGGGAATTTTTAAACCCTTCCTTTTTTAAAAATCTCATGCAAAATCACTTGTGTTTTCTTCTTGCCTTTCCTCTTTAAATTTACCATTATGTTAAACATGCATCCCAAACTCCTACATGTAGTCCTTTTACATTTAGGACCACAATATAGACTGGAAAATTTGTCATTAAGCAGTGTGGTCATTAAGTGAAACTTCATGTGAGCACATGAGGTGAATCCCTGGTCGTTAAGCAAGACATCGCATAACCATGACTTTCTCTGCCGGCTTCCCAATTGACTTTATCAGAAGCTGGAAGGGAAAGCAGTCATGGGACCTCGGGAGGCTGCAACTGTTATAAGTGTGTGACAGTTGCCCAGCACCTGAGTCACCATGATGTGACAGCAGGGACATTGTTATGGTTATAAGTGCGAGGACCACGCAGTGTTTTCAGTGCTGCCATAATCTGGAACAGTTGCCAAATCAGGGATGTTAAATTGAGCACTTCCTGGACTTGCCTCCCTTTAGGAAGTGTGTAGAGAAGAGCAACAAAGGTGACAAAGGGCCTGGAGGCTAAATCCTAGGTTGAAAGGTCGAGGGAGCTAAGGATGTTCTGTTTATGGAAGAGAAGGGTTTGTGGGGAGGACACGATAACTATTTTCCAGTCAGGGGTGGGCTGCTACCACTTCTCCACAATTCAGGCGAACCGGTAGCTAACCGGTAGCAAATTTTATGGCCAATTCGGCGAACTGGCAAATCCCACCCTTGGCTGGCCCTGCCTGCCCCTCCCCTCCCCTCCCGGGACTCCCCACACAGCCCGTGGGGAGCATCCCAGGTAAGTACAGGGCCCAAGGGAAGGCTCAGGGAGGGTGAAAAATGGGCCTTCCGGAAGTTCCGGAAGGCCAAAAACAGGCCCGTTTCTGGCCTCTGGGGGGCCTCCGGAGCCCAGGGAGGCCATTTGCACCCCACCCCCCAGAGGCTTGAGGAAAGCCTCCGGAGTCTGGGGAGGGTGAAAATGGCCCCACACCATGTTGCAGTAGGCCGACTAGGACACGCCCACCCAGCAACCAGGCAAAGAAGGCATTGCTGGACTTTTTGAAGGCCCCCCGCTCCTGCTTTCAGTCCTTGAGGGGCTGTCATAGAAAAGGGGGGAATCGACTTCTTCTCCAAAGCACCAGAAGGCAGGAGAAGAACGTTTGGAAGCATGTTAACAACAGGTCCAACCTAGAAGTAAGGAAATAAATTTCCTGATAAATTGTGTGTCAGCTGGTGCTCCATTCAAAATCCAAGAAAGAAATACTTTAGACTCCATTAATCAGAGAAAAGATATATTTTACTGGAAATCAAGTGGTAGCAACAAAAGAATTCTGAATCTGAGAAAATGGGCGCGTAATCACATATACAAAGTAATGGCAACGTTCCCACCCCCAATAGTTCAATTGGCTCATCCAATTAAAAGTTGTGTATATCATCATGTGGGCATCTCCAGGTGGTGATGAGGCCTCTGTCTGTTGACCTTGACATATTTTGATAAAGAGTTGCAGCTGCGCATAGCATAGGATAGAAACCTAAGCAAGAATCTACCCCCCCACCCAGCTTATACAGTTCTGGTTTGTAACACCTCCAGCTCACTTCCCATAACCATTCCCCCCTCCTCCCCCCGTTACTTATGACAGCCGAAAGATGCAAAGCAAAGGGAGAAAATCTTGAAGGCTGACAGTGCGATGAATTGACAAAATAGCTTGTCTCCTGGAGTTGTGGGTGCTCCATCACTGCAAATTTTCGAAAATAAACTCGGCAACCATTTGTCCAGGATGGTGTAAGGTCTCCTGCCTTGGACAAGGGGCTGGACTAGAAGACCTCTGAGATCCCTTCCAGCCCTATGAGTCCATCATCTTCGCTGTCCTTCAAATGCAGGTAGTCCTCAATTTACAGCCATCGGTGTAGTGACTATTGAAAGCGACAACGGCACTTGTAGTGACTTAGGACCGTTTTTCACACTTAGGAACCGTTGCAGCCTCCCCGTGGTCAAAGTCCGAGTCAGCACTTGGCAATGGGGTTGTCTTTATGACGCTCGAAGAGTCCTCGGGTTATGGGATCCCCTTTTGTAACCTTCTGACAAGCTGAGTCAATGTGGAAACTAGGTTCACTTAACAAGCACGGTGGTAACTTAACACCTGCAGTGATTCACTTAACAGCTCTGGCAAGAAACGTTGCAAAATGGGGCATATCTCATTTCACCATTTCCTTGCTTAGCAATGGAAATTTGGGGTTCAATTGGGTTGTAACTCGAGGACTGTTCTTCCAATCCCCCCTTCCTCCTCCTCCTCCTCCTTCTTCCTCTTCCTCTCGCATGATAGACCTGCAACACTCCACCTGCTTTCCATCACTGCAAGGATGAAGGGTGTGATTCATTGTTATTGTTTTTCTGGTCTTCCTATCCGGGGCTTTGAGTTCACCGTCTGTCAATAATTCTGGAGCTGGCTGCTCATTGTCAGTCCCCTCCTCCGAATCTGAAGCCAGCATGTCAGACAAGATCATTTGGGAAACTTTGAAACCCAGGTACTCACCTGCAAAGGGAGGTGCGTTTATTAGCAAGGCTCCTGTCAGGCATCTGTCCACATGTGACAGTCCAATTAAATTGATCGTTATTCATGCCTATGGACAGGAATCTTCTCAACTAACAGTTAGCACCTCCAAGGACTTTGATAAGGGTCAATGGAACTGGAGGATTGGACTTTGCTTGCTTGTGATGAGGTAAAGATTCTAAGCTAAGGCCTCTTTTAACTCCGCCCCCCAGGTTCTGCCACTCCCTCCCTTACAGCCCCAAAACCATTGAAATATCCACCTAACTTGTATTTGGTGTACTGATTTTTTTTTAACAATGTGTAGGACAGAGCATTTGTTGGTCGAGATTTGGAGTTGCCAATTGTTTCTCTGTCCCTGAGGGTATGTCATTAGACTGGATAGGGTGGACACCTCCCCTACTTGAAATAAGGCCATCTATTGAGGCCTTGGAAGGACCCCCCACCAGCAGTTCCCCCTCTCCTCAGCCTCGTGGAAGGCCATCAAAATTTGGCTTTGTGCTCAGGCACTAACTTCAGGCTGACTTCACACTAATTTCACATGAATTTCTGGCTGACTTGGTGCTTATTTTTCTTTTGTGTATTGTATTTATTGTCTCCTGTCCTTCTATTGGTATTTTTATTGTGTGGGCCCAGACCACTTGTGTGAGCTGGCTAGTCAGAGGGGTCTAATAAATAAACACATTTCTAAATCTTTTGAATCAATAGAAGACGCTCATGTTGAATACAAAACTATTTAAATCTTTTGGCTTCGCTGGGCAGCATTGATGGAAAGGAATTGTCTTGGGTCCCATTTGAAATATATAATATTGTTAATATATATATAAATAACAAACTTCCTTTTAAATATATATTTTATTATAATATCAAAAGATTTGCAGGGCCACATTACTAGCTGTCCAGGGATGGATGTGATCTATCAGTCGTGGGTTGGGCACAGCTGAAGTCTACTTTTTAGGCTCTCAAAGATGGCCAGCTCTTGAAAGCATCTGGGAAGCCCAAAAGGAATTGGGGTGAAAGTCCCAAAGCTTTTCACTCCTCCTTGCCCAGAAATAACCCCTGTAATATAAGGGACATCTCTCCCAACAATCAAGGGTCTCCCAACTCTTGGGCCATTTTGGGCACCTGAAGAGCCCAGAGAGGATCTCTGAGAAGCAGGAGAAGCTGCCCTCCTGCAAGGGGACCAGGACGGCTCTGGGCAGTCACTGAACTCCTGTCTCCCAACATGCCACTGGTTGAGGCTCAAATATCAGCCACTTGGTCCGCAGCCTGAGGCAAAGGTGGATTTGAGGGAAAGGGAGCCTCTGTTGCTGCCACCACCAAGCCAAGACCAAATGGCCATTTTATAGAAGATCAGCTGGTGATGCTAGAGAAACATCTGGACACAGGAACAAAATGGCTGCCTCCTCCCCAAAGGAGGCCTCCCAGTTTCTGCTCCTTCAAGGTTTTGCCTTGGATGGTCCCTTCCAACTCCAACTCCAACTCGACCAGGGCAAAGCAATAGACGCAATCTACATAGACATCTGTAAAGCCTTTGATTCAGTGGTACACGACAAACTACTCCTAAAAATAAAATCCTATGGTATCTCTGGACAACTGAATAACTGGATAGAAGCATTCCTGGCAAACAGACAACAAATGGTCAAAATTGGGAGCGTCCTATCAAATTCTGTACCTGTCAATAGTGGTGTCCCCCAAGGCAGTGTTCTAGGACCAACTCTCTTCATACTCTACATAAATGACCTCTGTGATCATATTAAGAGCAATTGCGTTCTTTTCGCTGATGATGTAAAGCTGTTCAATACCACAGACAATACTGCTACCCTACAAAAAGATCTTGACTATGTATCAGAATGGTCAAACAAATGGCAACTTCAAATCTCAACAAATAAATGCTCTGTCTTACATATTGGCAAAAAAAATCAGAAAATAAGATACAAGCTGAATAGTCAAGATCTTGTTGATGACCCAAGCTCTGTAAAGGACCTTGGAATACTCACCTCTAATGATCTAAGTGCTAGAGCCCACTGCAACTACATAGCCAAAAAGGCATTAAGAGTTGTTAACCTAATCCTACGTAGCTTTTTCTCTGGTAATATCACACTACTAACCAGAGCATACAAAACATTTGCTAGACCAATACTCGAATACAGTTCATCAGTCTGGAACCCACATTACGTATCTGATATTAGCACAATTGAGAAAGTCCAGAAATATTTCACAAGAAGAGTTCTCCACTCCTCTACTCGTTGTAGAATACCTTATGCCACCAGACTTGAAATTCTAGAACTAGAAAACCTTGAATTACGCCGTCTTCGGTCTGATTTAAGCATGGTATATAAAATCATACATTGCAATGTCCTACCTGTCAATGAATACTTCAGCTTCAACCATAACAACACAAGAGCACACAATAGATACAAACTCAATGTTAACCGCACCAAACTTGATTGCAGGAAATATGACTTCAGCAATAGAGTGGTCAATGTCTGGAATACTCTACCCGACTCTGTAGTTTCTTCCCCAAACCCCAAAAACTTTAACCTTAGATTGTCTACTATTGACCTCACCCCTTTCCTAAGAGGTCTGTAGGGGGCGTGCATAAGCGCACCAACGTGCCTACCGTCCCTGTCCTATTGTTTCTCTTATTCTTCTTTTATTTTTCTTATATGTACCCATTTCATGTATTCACAACTATGTATACACTTATACTTATTATCTTGTAAACAATTGGCAAATCAAATAAATAAATAAATAAAATAAACTCTGTTGTTCTGTATTCTATATTCTGCACCTTGAGCATCAACCAGCCCCACTTTGGAAAGTGCTTGATGAGGAGGATCAGTGGCATTTCTGATAGGCCTCCCTGTCCACTTACAGGTGGCCCTAGTGGGCCAGGAGCCCATCCTATTCTCTGGGTCCATCAGGGAGAACATCACCTACGGCCTACAAGGCTGCAGTGAGGAAGACGTGAGCAGAGCAGCGGAAGAAGCTGATGCCTTGGGATTCATCTGTGAGCTGGAAGGAGGCTTTGATGCAGGTGGGCAAAATCCATCCATCCCCCCTTGATTCATCCCATAAAACCCCCACTTTCCTCCCAGTAAACCCACCGGTCCCATTTCTTGGCTCTTCTGAAGTGAAATCCTGCTTGTTTTGTTGCAATATATACAGTAGTCCTTGGGTTAGGACCATTCCTTCGGCTATCTTTCCAAATTACAGTGGCACCAAACAAATGGAGGTTGCAACCAGTGGTGGGATTCAAATAATTTATTAAGCGGTTTGCTTGCCCCACCCACCACCCCCCAGATGCCCTCGCTTCCCCCGAGCATTCAAAATCCAAGAAAGAAAACCTTAGACTCCATTGTTATAGAGCAGTGGTGGCTAACTTTTTTGGGCTCCTGTGTCAAAAATTGTGTGTGCGCTTGCATGCTCACACTCGCGTGCCAGCACCCAGAAGGCAATGTGTGCCCCCTCATGCCCCCTATGCATGCGCATGCAATCCCCCCACCCCGCTGCCCCCTTATCTGCACTGTACCTCGCAGCTGATTTTTAGCTGATTTGTGGCCTTTTTCAGCCTCCCAGAGGCTTTAGGAAGGCTTCTGCAGGCTTTTCAGGCCGAAAACTAGGACGGTTTCGTCACTTCCGGTATTTCCAGAAAAACAGGAAGTGACGAAACAGGCCTAGTTTTCGGTCTGAAAAGCCTGCAGAAGCCTTTCTAAAGCCTCTGGGAGGCCGAAAAAGGCCTTAAACTGGCCGAAAATCAGCTGTGAAGCGTGCGCATGAGGTGAATTTGCCTGCAGCTCGCGTTCCGGCACAAATGGCTGTGCGTGCCACCTCCTGGGATTTGCAAATACCTGTAGCCCAGGGGTCGCCAACTGGTGCTCCGTGAGAAAATTTGGGTGGTCCGCAGAGAAATCTCACTCCTAAACCACCCCCCAAAGCAATTAATCCAGGCTGCGCCGGAACACAAGGCTGTACTGCCCACATGGTCCGCAGGAACACAAGGCTTGTGTCGCTATCATTGTGAACAACACGAGGTAGTGAGGGGAGGGGTGAAAGGGCGGAGGGAGGGAACTTGCCCCACACACCTAGTCTGGCGCTGGGCTGCTTCTTTCTTCTGCTTTTGGCTGCATGCAAGGAAAGCAGCAAAAGTCTTTCTTCCCCCCCCCCCAACAAACTCCACCAGAAATGAGTCTTTGGGACCTGGCAAGGCATCCTGCTCCAAGTGCGACAAGTCTCAAAAAGACTCATTTCTGGCAGAGTTTGGGGGAGAGAAAGAAATAATTCTGTCTGTCTGTCTGTCTGTCTCTCTCTCTCTCCCCCCCCCCTCCCGAGAACAGAGCTGGAGAGTAAGCAATGCGGTCACATAGTATCAACCTTAAAACCACCTCGCTGTTGTGGTTCGCCGGCAGCAGATGTGGACGGCTGAGGTCTCTCAGAGTGAGGACTCGGATGAGGGGCCTGTGTGTGATGCAGGGATGGAGCCAGGACTATCAGAGAATGGGATGCTGCCTGCGGAGCCTGTGGAGTCTGGCAGCAGTGATGCAGAGGACCCCGAGGAGCCTGTGCCCAGTGCGCATGGCCGCAGGGCTGCTCAAAAGAAAGAGCAGCTGCAGCAGCACAAGTGACTCGGGAGTAAGGCTGCAAGGTGATGGCCTCTCCCTTAAGGGATAAAAGCTAGCCTTAAAGGGGTGGGGTTCTTTGCAGGAAGCAAAGAAGTTCTTGCACTTCCAGTCTCGTAGTTCAGTCTATCCTGGTTTGGTGTTCAGAGACTTTTGGCTTTGAATATTTCCTTGCAATTTAATCTTGTGTTCCTGGCAGCCTTGCAATACCTTGACAGGGCTTGTTCTTATCTGGGACAATTAATTTTAATAGCACTTTACTCTGAATGAACGGAATTCACAGAGAGGCATTAAAAAGGTTTTGCTTTTATCTCTGTTTTGCATTTGTTTGATTTGAACGAGGCTTGGGTCAGAACAATCGCTTAGCAATGAAAATTCCTGTCACAGTTGCACTTGTAACTTGAGGACTATCGGTAACGCTCCGGGTTACACGATCATTCTAATTGTAACAATATCAAACACTAATGCAGAAAAGAGAATTCAAAGAGCTGATTGCACCGTTGTGCCATTTCAAAAATCACAAATCCTAAAATCTCTTCTATAATTGTTAAAAAGTGCAGGGAGGTCTTCCCCTCCTCTGGACCTTTTGCACTGTCCAAATTTTATTTATTTATTTATTTCATTTGTCAATCGCTTACAAGATAATAGATATAAGTATAAACATGAGTAAGAATACAGGAAATAGGTACGAATAAATGGGACAATAGGACAGGGATGGTAGGCACGATGGTGCATTTATGCACCATTATTACGGTATCTCCCTCCCACTAGAAGTTGGGCTTCTAGTTTTGCCTTGTTTTTCAGCTGAGTGGCTTTGCCACCCCTTTAGGGCAACAAGATTTGGTCAGCCTTGACTTCGCTCTTGATTTTCCTTGCTTGCCTTCTTTTGCAGAGGTGGGGGAGAAGGGGGGCCAGCTCTCCATCAGGCAGAAGCAACGGCTGGCCATCGCCCGGGCCCTGCTCCATGGCCCGAAGGTCTTGGTGCTGGATGAAGCCACAAGTGCCTTGGACCCCGAGAGTGACGCTGCAGTGAGTGTGGAGAATCCACGAGGGGGCTGGGATTGGATCTTGGCTGGAGTAGTTCAGGGCCGCTGAAGGGCTTAATCTGAATTTTTTTTTTAAACAAGTTTTATTAATTTTAATTTTAAAAAACAATACACAAACAAACAAAACATAGAATAATAACATAGGACATCTTTTCTAAAAACAAAAACAAAAAAAACAAATAGAACTGTTGTGAATCAATAAAAGTGAATAACCTAAATGCAAATTAGGGGTTGAAAACCTGCACACTTGGTTGGTCCTTATACAACAACTTGGGATTGGGCCAGAACTAGTCCCTGATTGGCCACTTTTGGGACTTTTCTTATTGGTTAGTAGTTTGAACTTGTTGCACATTTTCATTGGTTAATAAGGCAGCAGCTAACCCTATAAAAGGGTTACTGCTGCCCATAGCGTTGCTCTGTTATGTTCTATTACTTATTAAAGAGTTGAAGTCACTGGTCAGATGTCTGGTCTCCATTATTCTCCATACATAACACTGGCGACGAGGGTGGGATGCGGAGACCGAAGAGCTGACTAACCTACAGAGCAACTAACAGAGCACGTGGTCGAACACGCACCATCAACGGCAACATGGCCAGCGGTGCCGTACCACCCGCTCCATTCAACCCAGAAACCGAAGAATGGGAGGCCTACATGGATCGGTTCCAGATGTTTCTGGAGACCAACAATTTGAAAGATGCGACAACCGGCAAAAAAAGAGCTATCTTTCTAACTCATTGTGGGCCAACCGTGTTTAAAATGGCAAAGTCGCTTGCCAAGCCAGCAGAGGTAAAAGAAATGGACTGGGACGTCCTCGAGCCATTACTATGGGCTCACTACACGCCCACCGTGCCAACCTTAGTAAGAAGACACGAATATTACCAGAGGGACCAACGGAAGGGCGAAAGCCTTGCCAATTACATCGCGGACCTCCGGAACCTAGGAGGCCTCTGCGGGTTCGCAGAC
Organism: Notechis scutatus; assembly: GCF_049901735.1. NCBI lineage: Eukaryota > Metazoa > Chordata > Lepidosauria > Squamata > Elapidae > Notechis > Notechis scutatus. The sequence continues at coordinate 26,893,539 of NC_142010.1, read as the reverse complement.
TTAGAAGAAGCCCTCCGGGACCGCCTGGTTCTGGGCTTAGAAGACGGCGCGATCCAGAGCAAAATTATGGCTAAGGGGGACATCAGCCTCACCGATGCCCTTAAAGAAGCCTCGGCAGCGGAGGCGACCAAGAAGTCGGCAGCCCAAATGCGCCGCACCAACGCACCGCTACGTAAACTCGCCACTGATACCTCGCCTCGCTTGGAGAGACACCTGGTATCAACTCACCACGAAGACCTAGAGTCCCCGTCCGACAGCGATGAGGAAGAGGTCAACCGACTTCGAACGGAGAGAGACCAGTCCACACAACACTCATTGCGACCGTGTGCCGGCTGTGGAGCCAATCACCCACGATCCGGCTGCAAATTCCTCGACGCACTCTGCCGCCATTGCGGGAGACGAGGTCACATCGCAAAGGTTTGCAGATGCAAACAGAACTCCAAACCCCGACAGGCCGAATACCAGTCTTCCGGATTCTTCGGCACACACCGAGAAAAATTGAACCACTCCTACAGAAACAAACCGTCCACCACTTCCACCAGGCGTGAAGAAACCCGGCGGGAAGAGACCCACCAAACAATCACCATAGGCCACGCTACATCCCTTGATGCCGGGAAAATCCGAGTAAAGGTCGCCATCGAAAACAAACCTTGCGTGATGGAGGTAGACTTGGGATCTTCCCTCTCGATGGTATCGTGGAAAACGCTCCAACAGCTCATTCCCACGATCCGCCGCCAAGACCTTAACCCTCAAAGGGTTATACTCAAAGACTATCAGGGTAACAGAATTCCCGTTGTCGGGTCCTGCAAATTCCAGGTCTCATTCAAAGACCGCACCATCGCACTACCACTAACGGTCGTGGATCGAGACAGGCCTAGTCTTCTAGGCCTTCAATGGTTCAGGCCGCTCGGGATCACTGTAGCCGGAGTCCACAAGGCCGAGAGCGTCGATTGGGAGGAAGCACTCGTGCAAGAATTCCAAGACGTTTTCGCGAACGGACTAGGCAAGTATAAGGGGACCCCAATCTCGTTTAACTTGAACCCTGAGATAGCACCCATCCGCCTTAAGCCGCGTCGGGTGCCGTTCGCCTTGAAGCCTAAAATCGACGAACAACTCGATAAACTAATAGCGCAGGGCGTACTGGAACCCACCGACCACGCCCATTGGGAAACCCCGATAGTGACGCCTATCAAGCCTGATGGGTCCCTAAGAATTTGCGGGGACTACCGGGCCACCTTAAACCACGCACTGCAGCAAAGTGCTTATCCAGTACCGGTAGTGCAACACTTACTCCATTCCCTGGGTGGCGGGAAAGTTTTCGCTAAACTAGATCTAGCCCAGGCGTATCAACAATTGCCTGTAGACCCAACCACAGCTGAGGCGCAAACGATCGTAACACATAGGGGCGCATTTAAATGCAACCGGCTCCAATTCGGGGTAAGCGTCGCCCCTGGAATCTTCCAGAGTTTAATGGAAAGGTTGTTACAAGGGATAAAAGGCATTGTCCCATATTTCGACAATGTACTCATCGCCGCACCTAACAAAGACATCCTAGAAAAACGACTCAGAGAGGTTTTACGAAGATTCCAAAATGCAGGCCTCAGAGTAAAAAAAGATAAATGCCAGTTATGTACCGAAAAAGTAGAATTTTTGGGATATCTCCTGGACAGCCAAGGAATTCATCCCACCGAAGACAAATTACGAGCAATTAAAAAGGCACCCACTCCAAGGAACAAGGCAGACCTACAGGCGTTCCTTGGACTTATCAATTTCTATAATGTGTTTTTACCCCACAAAGCAACAGTAGCTGAACCATTGCATAGACTATTCGACAAAAAAGCAACGTGGGTTTGGGGGCAACGGGAACAACATGCTTTCCAACAAGTAAAGAAATTGCTAACTTCTGATTCAGTACTTATGCAGTACAACGAGACTCTGCCGCTCACTATCACGTGTGATGCATCACCTTTTGGGGTTGGGGCAATTCTGGCCCACATGTTACCAAACGGAGCGGAGGCCCCCATCGCGTTTTTTTCGCGAACCTTAGCTAAAGCTGAACGGAATTATAGTCAGCTGGACAAAGAAGCTTTAGCTATTGTTGCTGCAGTTAAAAGATTTCATGAATATGTTTATGGCCGTGCGTTTACAATAATCACTGATCATAAACCGCTACTGGGGATCATTGCGGGTAATAAACCAACCCCATATATATTGTCCCCCAGAATGACCCGTTGGTCTGAATTCCTGGCGGCCTACAACTACACCTTGCAACACTGCCCGGGGAAATCGATTCTCCACGCCGATGCATTGAGCAGAACACCGCTCCCAGACGCTGTTGTGGATCCAGCCCCAACCCTCTCAACACTACAGATCGAAGCTCTACATGCACCACCCTTGACGGCTAGAGACATTGCTTTTGAAACGAAACGTGACCCAGTTCTGCAACACATACTACGCTGGGTTGAACGGGGGTGGCCGACGGACCAAATAGCACCTGAATGGGCGCCCTTCAAAGCCCGCCAAACCGAGCTCTTTTCCCAAAAAGGCTGTATCTTGTGGGGCGATCGAGTCGTAATCCCTGGCAAATTGCAACAGACTGTTTTGGCGGTATTGCATGAGGGACATCCGGGTATTGTGCGGATGAAATCACTCGCACGCAGCTATGCTTGGTGGCCGGGAATCAACAAAAGAATCGAGGCCTGGGTCGCTACGTGCCAACGTTGCCAGGACGTCAGCAACGCCCCACCTAAAGCAAGCCCAACCGAATGGGAAACGCCGAGGGGACCGTGGTCCCGTATTCATATTGACTTTGCGGGGCATACCAAAGGTCACACTTTCCTAATTACTGTCGACGCCTATTCTAACTGGCTCGAGATTCATCGAATGCACACAACTACAACAGACTCAGTTATTAATAAATTAAACAGACTATTTGCCACACACGGGTTTCCGGACGTGTTGGTCTCGGACAACGGCCCACAGTTCACTGCATTGCCCTTTGAACAATATCTTGCTGATCGAGGCATCCGCCATGCGCTAATCTCGCCCGCGCACCCTGCGGCGAATGGACGTGCAGAACGCATGGTACAATTTGTAAAAAAGACCCTTCACAAAATGGAATTTGGCAACATCGACGAGAAAATCAATCGAATTCTCTTGTTGCAGCACATCACGCCCCACAGCGTGACCAACAAAACGCCCGCTGAACTTCTTATGGGGCGGAAAATACGATCGCACCTTGACCGGCTCCACCCCGCTTTCGCACCGGAAAAACCTTTCGGCTCCAGCAGCAAATGCCGGGAATTTAAGGTAGGCGATTTAATCTTTGCCAAAAACTTTTCCGGCGACCCGTTATGGATACCCGCAACCGTTACCCACCTCACCGGGCCTAGATCTTACCGCCTGCTAACAGACGATGGGAGGGTGTGGAAACGCCACATAGACCAGCTCCGATCGAGATTACCACCCAGCGGCCATGACTTCCCTGGTTCGCCAACTCAAGGGGGAGGAAGTATCGAGGGAATTGACTTTGATACAACTAATAGCAGGTCAACGGGAGCCCTACAGCCCAGCAAAGCACCGGAACGTGAAGCGGGGAGGGAGTTGACGTTTTCAGGGAACTTTAATACGGGGGAAAACGAACTGCAAAACCCCGAAGAAACACGGAGTAGCAGAGACAACCACAGTGAATGCAGCACGGAATCGCCGTGCAGCGAAATAGAATTTAACAAAGGTCATCCAAACACTCCCCCGGAACCGGACATTAGACAAAACCCGGTGGAGCCTCGGAAATCATCCAGGCAGACCAAACGGCCTGCCTATCTTGAGGATTTTATTACAGCTCCCCTCAAACGGAACCCAAGGGGGAGGGGTGTTGTGAATCAATAAAAGTGAATAACCTAAATGCAAATTAGGGGTTGAAAACCTGCACACTTGGTTGGTCCTTATACAACAACTTGGGATTGGGCCAGAACTAGTCCCTGATTGGCCACTTTTGGGACTTTTCTTATTGGTTAGTAGTTTGAACTTGTTGAACATTTTCATTGGTTAATAAGGCAGCAGCTAACCCTATAAAAGGGTTACTGCTGCCCATAGCGTTGCTCTGTTATGTTCTATTGCTTTATTAAAGAGTTGAAGTCACTGGTCAGATGTCTGGTCTCCATTATTCTCCATACATAACAAGAACATCTTATTTAAAGACAGGATCATTCCAAATTATCACATTTCCATACCAGCACAGTTTAATATGTATATTCATCTTATCTGTTCAACTTCATATCTTTTCCCAACTTCTCTTTATTTCTCCCTTTCCTTCTATTCAATTATATTTCTTTTGCCTTAAATTGTATATATTCATTATATCCATCTGTCTTATTTAAAATTTCATTGTTCTCTTCCAACATTCTTCTAACGTTTTGGTAAACAAACAAAACACAAAACATAAATACATAAAACTTCTTTTTGGAAAGCGGCTTACCCCGGGTAACATCTTTTTGTACAGACATAAATCAAATTCATGCTCACTAATATACTATTTCATATCTTATTTAACATTCTATATTTTCTATATATTTTCTCTCTTCATTCACTCTCTTAATTCTATTTTATTTATTTCATCTCAGTTTAAATAATTATACTTGCATCTTTTGTCCGTTCTCTTTCAATTATCTATTTTTCTTTTCTTTCTAATACAATATTTCTCCTGTAATGACTGGTTGAAGTATGACAACTTTTTATCTTTCCCCTAAATTTAACACTTAAAATAATACATACTTTCCATACTGATTCTGCTTAGTACATTCTAAGTATCACATTTTAGAATAATAAAACAAAAAGAAAAAAAGAGAATCAAGTTTATAAAATAGTAAAGACAATATTCCATAGAAAGTTAAACTCTATTGTTAAGTCTTAAACATTTTTATACATTCCCTTTAATACTTTATGAACTCATATAATATTTCAGTTTTCTAACTCAATTTCAAATACTAATATCTACAATACAATCTTATGTACTTTTGCAGAATCATTTTTTAAAGTTATAGTTTACCCTTTATCTCTGAAAAAAACCTGTCTTTTAACATCTTGTTTTGAACCTTTATGACTTCTCTTTCCTTTTTCCCTTCCTTTCTTATCAATTCTAGCCTTTTTACCCCGCTAGGATTTCCGGTTTGCAAGGCTTCGGCGGCGGCATGAATCCGCGATTGTGCGCGGTCCCTGCTGCGTTCGCCGCCGAAGTGCCTCCGATCCATTTTGATCTGGAGGATATGGTTGCCCCGTAGAGGCAGCCGAAGAGAGAGGAGATCCGGACAGGGGCTTGGGGGTATCGCAAACCCCCTCCTCAGCCAGCACAACTCCTTTTTCCCTAGGCGGTGGAGCAGCGGTCAGTAATGGCCGCCACAAAGAAGCCTGCAGCCGGGTAAGATTGTGCAGGAGGAAGTTGGAGAAAGTGAAAGTTTTTTGGCTGAACCGGGACAGCAAGGAACCTTGAAATACCCTGGAAATTTAATTGTTTGAAGGACACATTGTTTCCCAAGGAGTGTGAAAGCGGCGGAAGAAGATTTAAAAGGGAAAGTTATTTTTTCTCACTCTCCCTCCCCATGGAAATAGCTGATGGAAATTGGAAATTGGAAAAAAGAACTTTTTTTAAAAGATTGTATTGAAGGAGACTGCTTGGAGTTTATAAGATCAGAAATAAGTGGCAATTAGACTTCTAAAAATTTACTTTAGAACTGTGTAACTGAATTCTACCCCAAGAAGAAAAAATATAAAAAGAAGAAAGTGCTAAATGAAACAATTTGTTCTGATTTGGATTGCTTTGTGACTTTGGGATTTTTGGGAACTATTTCTTGAAAGACTAAAAACATTTGGGTTGTTTTTAAGGAAAAAAATGGCATTATCAGTTGAAGAATTACAAATGGAATTTCAAAAGCTAAATTTCAAAAGCTAAAAGAAGAGGAACAAGGGCTCTTCTGGATCTATTTTTCATTTTTTAGAAATGGCGATTTCTACCTACCAAGAAATACAACAACAAGGAAGGTGGGATGGAGAAGAAGAAGCCATCTTTAATGAACAGATAATCTTAGTTGAGGAAGAAGAGAGAAAGGAGGGAAATAAAATGGAGAATTCAGAACCTAAAAAAGCAACCAAGAAAGGGAAAAAATAAGATGAAAAATTCATATAATGTCAGAAAGCAACAGAAAAGAGAAACACAACAGAGAGGGAAGATTAAGAGAGTGGAGTTTGAGGACTTAATCTGAATTTTTAATCTGAGGTGACAGCATAGGAAAACTGGGTTTATTTGACTGGAAGTATCGTAATTTCTTCCAAGTTTGTTAAATCTCTGGTTCCGGTAACCAACACAGAGTAGATCTTGGAACATTCTCCTAGGCCATGCATAATTGCCTTCATTTGGGTGGTTCTTATTGTTTTCCAGACTGCAAAAGGCTTGGGGCCAAACTCTATTGCAGTGCTGGAGAAGCACTTTTCAGTGGAAATGTGAGGGAGCTTCTATTTAGTGCCGTGATGGAGAACCTTATGGCACAAGTGCCACAGATGGCACACAGAGTCATTAGTGCGGGCACGTGAGCCCCATCCAAAATTACCTGCAGTGCGCATGCGCGCACCTCCCAACTGATTTTTGGCCCGTTTCAGGCCGTTTTCGCCCTCCCAGAGGCTCGAGGGAAGCCTCAGGAGCCTCGGGAGGCTGAAAAACGGGCCTTCCGGAAATACCGGAAGTGCCAAAACGGGCCTGTTTTTCAGCCTCCCAACACTGCAGAGGCTTCTTTCGAGCCTCTAAGAGGGTGAAAATGGCCTCCCCTGAGCTCCGGAGGCTGAAAACGGGCACTTCCGATATTTCCGGAAGGCCCGTTTTTCGGCCTCCCAAGGCTGCAGAGGCTTCCTTTGAGCCTGCGGGAGGGCGAAAACAGCCTCAAACAGGCCGAAAATCAGCTGGGAGGTGCGCACATGCGCAGTGCAGGTAAGGGGGCGGTGCGGGGTGGGATGTTGTGCACACATGCACGGGGGGGGGTAGGGTGCATTGCATTGTGGGTGCCGACACGTGTATGCGTGCTATTGCACACGCACGCACTTTCAGCACACAACAAAAAAGGTTCGCCATCACTGATCTAGTGCTTCCAAGGAGCTCAGGATTTCCTCTGGATCATTGCTTCCTTTTCCAGATCCAACGGTCTGTGCAGATCAGTGGAGCCCGGACGGTGTTGGTGATTGCTCATCGGATGCAGACGGTGGAGAACGCAGACAAGATTGTGGTGCTGGAAGGAGGAGAGGTTGTGGAAGAAGGGACTCACACGGAGCTGATGGGCCGGCAAGGCCCCTATTATAGATTGGTGGAAAGGTCCCAGGCGGAGTGACTTCCGGAGTTGCAACGGAGATGCTCGGCCACAGGATCCACTGCTTTTGTAGATGCCAAATGCATGATTGGTTGGGGAAATAGACAACAGCATTCTCTTAGGGAAAGAGAGTGACCCAGAAGCTGGCCTGTCTAGCAGCTCTTGGCCAGTCAAGGGTTGCTGAATTGCACCCATTTGGAAGAAGAGGAGACCGTCTTTCTCATCTGGGCACAATTCAGGTGGTGTTAAGTAGCAACTTGGGCCCTGGAAACTCCATAGTGAAAGGTGCACAATCCCGTTTCAAGCAACTGTTTTGTTTAGCAATGACAACAATACCCCAGATTTTCCTTTGTTTAAATTTAGTATGTGAGACCTTTTTGTACAACCTCCTCTTTTGTCACACTTTTTAATATTGGTTGCAGAAACTTGACTTCCTCTTTGTTTTGCTAAATAAAGTATCTCTGGGATCCCTTTTAGTCCTTGCAAATCTGTATTTGGATGGAAGTCACACAGATAGGTCTTGTTTAGCGCAGTTACAGAATTCCCACAAAATGGTTGGGTCATTCAAATTTGTACTGAAGGTGATGTTTCTATGGTTTCTATGATGTTTCTATGGAAAACAGGGTAATGGCTTTTAGTTCAACGGAAATAGGCAATGAAAAAAATCTAATTGTATATTTCTATATTTTTATTAATAAAATGCAACACTAAAAGATTGAAGGAATATATGTGTCTGTTTCTTGTTCTTTGCTGTACTTCAAGATGAGCCTCTTCTTGTTTTGAGCTTCCCTTGAATGGAACTTTCCGTTCCTCCATTTTGCACGCATAACAATTACAGTCTATAGCTCCGAGGGCAATTGTTCAGAATTAACAGAATGACAGAGCTGGAAGGGAATTTGGAGGTCTTCTAGTTCACTGAGGGGAGGGGTGGAAAGGGCAGAGGGGAGAACTTGCCCCACTCACCCCACGTGCCTCACCTGGCCTCCGGGCTGCTTCTTTCCGCTTCTTTCTTCTTCTGCTTTTGACTGCACGCAAGGAAAGCAGCAAAAGTCTTTCTTTCTCTCCCCCAAACTCCGCCAAAAATGAGTCTTTGGGACACTGCAAGGCCTCCTGCTCGTTTCTGGTGGAGTTTGGGGGAGAGAAAGAAAGACTTTTGCTGCTTCTGCTGCTTTCCTTGCATGAATCCAAAAGTCTCTCTCTCTCCCCCCTGAGAACGGAGCAGGAGACGGTATCCTGCGATCCCAAATAAAGAATGATCGATTGGTAGGAAAACGGGGTGGGGGCTTTTCCTGCAGACCTTTGGGGCGATTTTCCCAGGGTCTCAGGTCCGCGGGAATTAAAATTATGAGTTTGGTGGTCCCTGATGTCCAAAAGGTTGGCGACCCCTGTTCTTATCCAACCCCCCTGATCAAACTGGAGACCCGCCTATACTATTTCAGACAAATAGTTGTCCAGTTCTCTTTTTAAAAGCCTCCCGTGATGGAGCACCCACAGCTTCTGAAGGCAACTTCTGTTCCACTGGTGTATTGTTCTGTCAGAAACTTTCTCCTCAGTTCCCGGTTTCTTCTCTCCTTCATTGGTTTCCACCCATTGTTTCTTGTCTTGGCTTTAGGTGCTTTGGAGAATAGCTTGACTCCCTTTTCTTTGGGGCAGCCCCATTAAAACACTGAGCACATATACACGCAAAACCATCCGCTCTTCCACCCCCTCTGCCAGTCTGCCAAGGTGAAAGGGTTTTAAGGACTCTGATAAAATGGACTGGATCTTTCCCCGTCTAAATGATTACACGCACTGCTCTTAGTATGCTGTAAGGTTTTTGTTGCTCTTGACCATATTAAAGAAACTTATGCCATCTTAGTCATCCCTGGTATTTGGAATTGATCAAGACATTAAACCCTGGATATTTCAGTCATGGACATTGACTGCAAGAATTATTACATATCACTGAAAGGAGGTATAGTTAATCTCATTTAACAACCCAAATTGGAACGGGCAACTCAGTCATTAAACAAAGCAGTCTGTCAAAGGTCCGACTAGCAAACCCCCCAAAAAAGGAACTCTCAGGGCCATTGAATCCCAAAAAGTAAAACTTTTATTGAATTCACCATGTCGGAATTGAAGAAGCAAAACCAGTTCTGATTTTCCCGTGTGAAAGTTTGCTCAGTTAAACAAGAGGCTCCCTTTCTCCCACCACTCAGATGTTCCCGTTATCCAATTGTAAAACTACTTTTTGTTATGGGAACAGTCCACTTCTCCATCAAACACCTGCAGTTGTGACCTTGGCGTTGTGCAAGTTCTCGTCCTCCGAGGACAGCGTCTAGGCACCCAGTTTCCTCCCTGCGCATTCCACCCCTCCCCTCTTTTCATTGGCAAGTTGAATAGCGATAGAAGTTAGAAGGCAATAAAGCGATTCAATCTTGACACAGTCATTAAATGGGGTTTTTTTTTTTCCCCCAGGAAAGAGGCAAAGAAAACTTTCACACAATTATTTTTTTTCTTTAGGTGTCTACTTATAATTTTCCAGTTCTTGAACCGCAATCCTTAAAGTGATCAAGGAAGGACATGACTAAGGCTCTACCACCAACCCACTGGGACATTATTTATTTTGGACTTTAGATCAGGCTGAACCACGCTGGCCTTTCTTCTTTCAGGCGTCCTTGAGATCGGGAGAGAGTTCAGTCCGTGAGTTTGTTTGTTCATATCCCGCTTTTATCATTTTCAGGAAGAGCTCAAGGCTGAGGACACAAATAACACTCTTTGCTTGTCCTGTTTTCCTCACAACAACCCTGTGGAGACACGATGACTGGCCCAAAATAACACAGCTGACTCTCGTGCCTGAGGTGGGACTTGAACTCACTGCCTCCTGAGTTCTAGCCTGGTGCCTTAAGCATTACAGGTGGTCCTGTAAGTCTGTAAGCTCTGTAGTCATCCCGTCGTCTCACTGCAAGGACAAAAATCAGTGAAAGCTCAAAAGAATCCACTAGAGATCATCCAAACTCTCTCTCCGTAGGAGGAAGAACCCCAGGAGATACTTCACAGACCCTTTGTCCCATTTATAAAGACAGAAAGATCTTCAAAATGCAAATGTATCCCCTGATTTGACCCAAGAGAGACCTGCTGCCTCCAAGATGGATGGAGGGGAATTGGGGGAAGCAGCAGCAGCAGCAGCTGGGAGGGGAGGAAGGTTGTCATGGAAATCCTTCTCTGCTGCTCTTTGACCAAATTCTTCGAAAGGGACAGAACTGGGAAGCCTCTTCCCAACTCAGAAGAAGACAGGACTGCCTGAATCTCAGACTCAGCTGAATGGAGATGGGAGTCCCAGCGAGAGGCTGAGATCTCAGAGGGCTACGAAAACAGGACAGAAGGAAGCCCAGAAGAAGCTCCCCAAAGGGGGTCCTTCCATCACCCCCCCCCCAAAAAAGATACTTACTGAAGAATACCAGGATCCCAGCAATCACACCCACCAGGACAAGAACAGCCACAACGCAGCCGATGATGATCCCCAGGTTGGATTTTGGTTCTGAATTGGGAGAAAGAGCAGATCATTGAAGGAGAAGCCCAAACAATCTTCCCAAGAGAGACCTAAAGAAGGGAAAGCTGGAAATTCCCCAAAATTAAAATCTGCATGAGCTCATTTTTGTGTCCCTCTCAGGGTACCATGAAGGCGCCTTGCTAACCGTTGTTAGAGGACGTGTCCTCCTGACGCTGCCTTCTTCTCCCACCAGCCCAGCATGAAGGCAGCTGGATTCATCTTTGGCTTTTCGACTCAAAAGCAGCCCTTTGCCACCTTGTGACTCTCAGCAGCTTACAAAACAAAAACGTCCCCAACACAATAAAATAAACAAAATTTGTTAAACAAACAGATTTTGGGAATTGGGCAGATCTGTGTTTGCATTTTATTATTTAAAGTAAAATAGTTCATATCACCTAGACTTTTTTTGTAAGTACACACTTTCATTTCTTTGGCCAGTCCAAAGAAAATTGTATTTTGTGCTTCCAGAACGTCAGCATGAAAATGGAAGAGGGTGATATCCAGCTTCTGGACGGACCCACAAATGGCAGAAATAGAATAATGGAATAACAGAGTTGAAAGGGACCTTGGAGGTCTTCCAGTCTGACCCCCTGCTCAAACAAGAGGCCCTAAACCATTCAGGACAAGTGACTCTCCAGTCTCCTCTTAAATGCTTCCAGTGACGGAGCCCCCACGACTTCTGAAGGGAAGCCATTCCTCTCATGAATTGTCCTCCCTGTCAGGAAATTTCTCCTCAGTTCTAGGTTGCTTCTCTCCTTGTTTAGTTTCCACCCATGGCTTCTTGTCCTGCCCTCAGGTGCTTTGGAGAATAGCTTGACTGCCTCTTCTTTGTGGCAGCCCCTGAGATATTGGAACGTATCATGTCACCCCCAGTCCTTCTTTTCATTCAACTAGAAATGCCCAATTCCTGCAACTGCTCTTCATAGATTTTAGCCTCCAGGCTCCTAATTATCTTTGTTGCCCTTCTCTGCCCTTTTTCCAGAGTCTCAACATCTTTTTATATCGTGGCAAACCAAAACTGCATGAAGAATTCCTGGATGGTCTTACCCAAGGCATTATAAATTGGTATTGCTTGGGGGCGGGGAAAGCAGGTTTGAGGAGGGAAGTTTAAATTTAAATTTCTCTTGCACAAAATTCAGGATTCCCATTGAATAGCAATCATTCCACTTGTGAATTTGGTGCTTGCTATAAACAACAACAAAAATAAAAGGAATATTTTATTTTGCCTGGGATATCAGCATAACAATTACATTTGAATATTTCTTGTATCTTGGTGACAATCATCAATAAAAAAATTGAATTTGAATTTTGCAACTTTGGAAGTCCAGTGTACGTTAAGGACACTTCTGAGCATATACAGAACTCTTTGAAAGAGGGCTTTTTTCCTTGGGTTTTATGCTGAGCCTCAGGAATTCACCTATCAGATCATAAAATAAGGTGCAACTTCTTTCTTAGAGAAGCAACACACAGTGACCTTTTGACCTTTAAAGCAGGAAACCCTGTTAGTCTCTGATGGGAAATAAAACTCAGACTTCTTAGCCTCTTTTCTGACTCCTGATGCATCAGTCCAGCCACTCTCTGCATTTCCTGAAGTCGGCTGCACTTCATCCATTTTAGTCAGAATTTTCCTTCAGAAAAGGGGCAACCAGACTCCTCCTGATTCTTGTACTTTAGGAATTGTGAACAAAAGGAAATCTGTTTCTGGTGCTGGGGGCAAGAAACAGGGAAGGCCTAAGAGAGGATCTGAGGGCATTTCATCAGGATCGGCCAACTCTTGTGATGGGACTCTGTAGTTTCCATCCCCTGAAGTCAGTTCTGTGGTCTGGTCCCTGCAGCTGCACCAACCTCAAACACTGGAAAAACCAATGGATGAAAGCTCAGGTATGCTCACACCTGGACACATCTGGGGCCAGATTCCTCTCCCACCACCTCCCAGCCTGCCAAAGAGCCCAGCCTTCCCCTCCCTGCAGCCTCTCACCTTCCAGGGCCAGGTCCAGAGGCTCCTGCAGGCCGTCGTGCTCCACGTGGCACCGATAGCGGCCCCTCTCTTTGGGGTCGATCCGGATGCTGAGCCAGTAGTGGTAGGTCCCATCCGCGTTGGGGGCCACAGACTTATGGAGGGTGTCCTGCAGCCAGACCTCCCCGTCCCTCGTCCAGAAGGCATCGATCTCCCTGGGGTAGAAGCCGTGGACCTGGCAGATGTGCGTCTCCATCCCATCCTCCACCTCTGTCTTGCCTCTCACCATCACCCTTGGGGGCTCTGCAGAAATGGCACCCCCAGAATTAACTCTCAGCCCCTCCAGAGCTTGGAAGGGGGGTGAGAAACTTAGAGAGGCAGGAAAATCTCCCAGCACTTAATTTTAACCCCAGGATTTAAACTTCACACCTGTAGCATCTCCAAGAGTTTTAGGAAATGCTCCAAATCTGGAAAATGCTCAACCACAAGAACTCTTGATTTTCCCAAATTGAGGGTCCAAGGAAATTCCTCTCTGACTGCTTTGAACTCTGACTGATCTTGGGCTGCTCCCTTCAAGGGAGGGAGAGTGGAGATGGTCTTTTAAGTTCCCTTTCAAGACAACCACAACAACACAGAAGTTGCTCCCTACTTCTTGGTTCCTCTTCTTCTCCCCAGAATCTGAGGCTGCTCCAGGCCTCTTTCCAAGGGACACAACCACAATGTTATGAGCAAGAGAGCCAGAATCAAAGCAAAAGGGGCTCAGGGCTTTTGGAATTTCTCACTGATCTATTTGGAAAACAGATTTTGTCTCTCAAAGGGGGGGGCAGAGGGAGGTGCGGCTTTCAGGAAGGAAAATGAAGTACACTCTACCACCATCCATTTTTTTTCTCTCTCTTTTTTCTCCTCCCCCCTTTCTTTTTTCTTTTTCTCTTTCTCCCTTCCCTCCCCCCTCTCCCTTTTTTTTTTTTTTTTTTTTTCTTTACATAACTGTAGCAGCCACACCCCCCACACCAACCCCCCCCCCCCCCCCCCCCCCCCCAAGTTTTTCAAATCAAAAAAATGGTTGTTCCCCCCCCCCCCCTCCTTTCTTGTTATGAAAAAAATTTATTTTTTCTCTCAAAAAAACCCAACCAACCGCCCCCCCCTCTCTTCTTCTCCTTCCCTTTTTTTTTTTAAAATAAACACCCAACAAAAACCCCCCCCCCCCCCAAAAAAAAAAACCCCACCACCCCCCCCCCCCCCCCCCCCCTCCTCCCCCTCCCATTTCCTCTTCTTTTCTTTTTTTTTCCCCCCCCCCCCCCCCCCCCCCTACCCAACTTTAACAAAGGAATAACCCCCCTCCCCCCCCCCTATTTCCCCTGCAGCTTCTTTCGCCCACTTGTCAGTCCACCTGTTCCCAACTACCTCTGGGGTGCTTTCTTTCTGATGAGCATTCACATGCACTATTGCCACTTGATTTGGCAGTTGTAGGGTCTCCAAGGCCTGTTCCACAAGCTGTAATTGTTCAACTTGTTTCCCATCAGCCTTGATAAATCCCCTTTCCTGCCAGATCTTACCAAAGGTATGGACCACACCCCAGGCGTATTTGGAATCAGTCCAGATTGTCACATCAATCCCTTCAGCTAACTCCAGAGCCCTCTTCAAAGCAAACAACTCACATTTCTGCGCAGACCATGAAGAAGGAAGGGAGCCCTTTTCTATGACCTCCCCTTCTCCTGTCACGACTGCAAATCCTGATTTCCTCTTTCCTTCCTCAACCCTGCTTGATCCATCCACAAACCATCTCTCTCCTTCCTTCAAAGGAGTCTCTTCCAGATCCTCCCTCACCTTTGTCATCAGATCTACTTGCAACAAACAATCATGGTCCTCAGCTTCCCACTCCTGTCTTCTCCCTTCTAGGAAGGAAAATGAAGTACACCAGAAATTGTGGAAAAGCAGAACGATAGGGTAGCAAGACATTATTTACATAGTGTTGACACATGGTGGGGCTATTGAGCATACCTTGAGGTAAGACTTTCCACTGAAAGCGGGAGGAGGGGAGAGGAGTTGTTTAAGCGAGGTAAAGTGAAAGCGAATAAGGCACGATCTTGTTCATGCAAAGGGATAGAAAAAGGCAGTCTTTTAAATCAATGACCATGAGATCAAATTTCTCAGGGATGATGTTGGGATTTGGAAGACCACATTGTAACACCCCATTGGTTTTATTATTGTGTTCACGGCTCTTAGATCATGCAAGAGCAGGCCACTGAGGAAAAGTCATCAAAATCTCTAAGAAACGGAGATGCAATGATTCCCTTGCCATGAGGTCCCGGATGGGATAAATTATGAGGCGTCATGGCAGGAGGGATTGTTTTCAGGCGTGTGGGAAGAAAGTACACAGTGCCTGGGATGTCGATTTCCATATCTTCGGAGGCAATTAGTTGGAGAGATATGGAGTCAGCCTTTGGAGCGGGGCTGGCTGATTGCCCCTCTGGGTGTTTGATCCTCCACTGGATTTAAGTTAGGAGGATTTATGGGTTTAGGAGCAGTGGGGAGGAAGCTTCTAACGGGAGAGCGTCCTTTGTTTTGGTTTCAGCTGTATAGGGAGGAGGACCCTCCTTAGGGGAGGGGCTTTGGTCAGTGCTAAACTATGGATTTTTAAACATTCCATTATTATTCTCCATGTGGTCAGAATCTTTGGCGGAGCTCTGGGATTATTATGAAAATAATCACCCAAACGTTGCCATGTGGAGACTTTCAAGGACCCTTTCTCCGGATAAGCCGGACATTGTGTGTAAATGTAAGTCAAAAGGGTGATAAGGTCCTTTTTGTTGGAACCGGGAGCGCGTTTTGCCCTGATTCCTAAGAATAAGAATTGAGCTCTTCGTTAGTTCTCCTAATTCCTGCAAATGTGCTATCTGCGCTTTGGAGAACTGTCCGCCCATACTCACCTGAAGGAGGGTGTCTTCTTTGCAGAAGATTCCTGGGGAGGGATACGTGACACGAGACGCAGGCGTCCCTGGGTTGCAACTGGCTCGTCCAGCCGGATGAGATAAGCAGTCGAAGATAGACGCACCCGTTTCTTTTAACGGATCACGTCGGGGTCACCAGATGCGGCTTTGCTCCGCATTTGGAAGGCTGCCCACTGGGTGATCGAATGCATCAAGAAAGACACGAGGCTGGTCCTATCTCGGATGAGCTGCCCGATCATGAGCTCGGGAAGCTCTTTTATTAAAAACACATAGTGATACGTCATAAGCGGTGAATTCTATCCAATCATTCCGTTACATGTGCAGAAATATTAGTGGACACATAGTTGCATCCAATTACAGTGCATAAGGTCAGTTTAGAGGGTACAAAGTAGCCAATTAGCGTTTGCAGTCCAGTTATTAGCCCATGGTGACGTGTTGTTGATTGATGTTCTTTGTTCCTGGTACTCGCTTTCAGCCTACGTGAGGCCTTGAGGCCTTGAGGCCTGGTATGTACCGAAATTATTGAAGCTGATTTATTACTGCAGGAGGTGATGCCAATGGAAGAGAGAGAAAGTCCTCCATGGCAGGGAAGGGATGTTGGCAATCTAGGGGGTGGATTCCCCCAGAATTGAGGGAACCTGTTTGAGGTTTAAGAGAAAGATCTACAAAAACTATGGGGGATCCCCCCTCCCTGGAAAGAGAACCCCTCATCCATGGGCTTCTTTGCTCAAGAGGGAGCTCTGATGACGTCTTATGAAGGGCAGAAGAGGAGCCCCCACAGTGGTGGGCATGGGAGGTGCCCCAATCAGGTGCAAGACTGGGAGGGAGCCCCCTGTGGGATGTGGGGGGAAGGAGAGTTCATGGGGGGAAATTAAGGGAGCCCATCACTCTTGACTACAGTTTGGCTAATCGGGGTTTCACTGAATAGCCCCAAATGGTGGCCTCATGGTGGGCAGTGAACAGGACACCCTGAAGGGCTTTTCCTGCCAGGGAGAGGCTGCATTTCCTGGTCCACTGAATGGCTGCCTGGCAATGGGAACCAAACAGGGCTTCCCGTGTCCTGCAAGAGGGGCTGGAAGGGGAGGAGGAGGATTCCCACCAGGGCAAACAGGCTCCAGACAAGGGACCCAAAGCGGCTGAATGTGTGAGAGAAATCCGGCCATAAAGGAGGAAAGTCCAGCCTGGATTCAGATGCTCACCTGTCCTCAGCAGCGTCTCCTTCCCGTAGGACAGGTGCTTCTCCAGCCACTCAATGCAGGTTTCCTCCAGGTAGGCTTTGTTTCTCTGGTTATATACTGGAATAGCACCCAATTTCCTCTGGGTGATCTGGGCCTGGGGGACGGGAGCCACCCAAGTGAGGGTCTCCTTGTCGAAGATGATGAAAGTCTTCCCTTCATAGCCATACTGCCAAAACCCTGCTTTGCTCCCATCTCTCTGGAGTTCACAGCCATACATCCACTGCAACGTGTGAAGGCCTAAAAGACAGACAGGAGGATGGTTCAGGGGTCTCCTTCAAGATAGACAGAGACCCTCCCTCCCTGCAGAGACCTTGACACAGGCACTAACACCCTGATGGAGCCCCTGAACCTCCCCAAGAAAAAGGAGAAGCTGGAAAAGACAGCAGAGGATCCCAAGGGAGACCCAGAAAATGGGGAGTCACAGAATAAACGGAGGGACGGAGACACTTCCATCTTTCCTTCTGCTGTTCCTCTGCAGGGGAGACTCTTGGGGGGAAAGGAAGGGATCCCAGAGAGAGAGAAAAGTGGCCTGAATCTGCGGCTGCTAAGAGGGACTGAGGATCTCATGGCCTCAAAGAGGATCTGGTCGATCTACACAAAAGTTTTCAGGGATCCCTTTGTCCATAAATCTTGGTCGACGTCCACAAATAAAACCACATCACAAGGGCTGGTTCCCACTTTGGGCTAACCTGAAACAAACCATGGTTTAGTGCAAAGAGGGAATGAAGCCTTGAAGGTCCACAAAGGAATATTTTCCTCAGCCACAGCAGCAAGTTGCCCAGTCTGATCTGGACACCCAAAGGGTTATTGACCTTTGAAAGGAGCTTCAAGTTTACAGGCTCTGCAAGACCCTGGAGAAGATATTTCGTCTTCAAGTGACCAGATTCTTGGATTTAAGGAGAACACAGAATATTTGAAAAAAACAAACAAATGGAAATCCTGAAATGTTTCTACTTCTGTTTGGCCTTGAGAGAGAGAAAGGACGCCAGAAAATCTCAAATCTAAGGAGAAACTACCTGTAAGTACAGTTGAACTAAACTGACCAGTCCTTTCCCTCCCTTTCCACACCCAGGAATGATGGGTGAGGGATCCTTTCTCTATATATCTTCTGCTCAGCCTGAGAACTTCCCTTTGGAGGAAGAGGAAGATCCTCGTGAGCTGCAGTCCGATCCTTCCCTCGAGAGGAGATTCCCTGATCTCCCCATGGGAAAAATAGTTCTGGATTTCTGCCCAAGAAGAATCTCCTGCCATTCACAGGAAGGCACTAAATATTTGGCTGCTGTTTTCAACTTCTGAGAACAATCTCAGTCTTATTTCAGAAGCATCAAAAGCAAAGACAGAAATTGTCTTATTTCACTTGAAGATAAAATCTGTATTTTCTTATCTCAAATTTGGCACAGATTTGAATATTTGTGCAGGAAAAAGAAAGCACAGGGATCACATTGAAAAGGCAAGTTTCCTTTTTTTATATTTAGTGCAAGAACACTATTAATGCATCTCTTCAGGTCTATGCATGAAACAATTTCAGCCCATCTTTGAGCCTGGATGTTCAGGGCTTCCCTGAGGCCTGAAAAATAGTTCAAGGATTCCTCCAGGGTCAAAAGATTGAGGAAGGCTGCTTAAGAGGGGCTAAAACACATTTATATTTAGAACTGCCGTGAAGAATATCAGAAATCACTTCTGTTAAGTCCTGAGCATGGGCGCAAGGAACAGAGATGAGGCATTGAACTGTGACTTCAACTCTTTATTAGTGACTTCAGAACAGAGCAAAATACTTGGGCAGCAGCAGCTCTTTTATAGAGCTGGCTGCTGTCAAACAACCAATGATTTGAGTTTACCGCTCTAAGAAGCGTCCAATCAGAGGCGACCCGCTGTCAGCCAATCAGATCAGCCAGAAACGACCAATCACGACTCGCTATTCGCGGGCCAATCAGAAGTGCAGGATTACGAGCCTGCTGCTGAAGTAAAACTATTAGGGTTGTTAATGAATGCGTTAGCTTAGTTCGTAACACCCCCTCCCCCTAGGTTCCCTCTTAAGGGTGGGGTGACGTATTATCTCAAGTAGGCAGGTCACTTCACCTGTCTGCTTGACCTGCGCTGTTCCACCGGTTTCTCTGGTTCTGGTGGGCTGCTTGCTGAGCTGGATGGCTTAGACGGTCCCGCTGCTCCGTTGTGTGACTCGGGGCTGTCCTCACCGCTCTCGACAATGCTGTCATCGGGGTTCCTTGGATTCGCTTGCAGCGGTGCTGCTACGTGGTGAGGCAATCACCCGGTTCAGTTCTCCTTCTGGAGGTGAGTATCCCATGGTTGTTTGTGTAGGCTGCTGAGTTCCAATTGTTAGGTCGTCTGCTATTTCTTCTTCGGCCTCCTTGATGTCCCTTCCCCCCACCCGGGTTTGAGATTCAGGGGATGAGATGGGCGTAGGTGCCAGTCTGGAGTGAAGCTGGTCTATGTGGCGCTTCCATATTTTTCCATCATCAGTTTGCAAACGGTAGGATCTGGGCCCGGTGAGTTGAGTTATGGTAGCAGGGACCCACAGTGGGTCACCTGAGAAGTTTTTTGCAAAGACTAAGTCGCCTACCTTGAACGCATACGACACTTGCTGCTGGACCCCAAAGGCTTTTCTGGCGTGTAGGTAGGGTGTAGGCGATCAAGGTGTGAGCGAAGTTTCCGGCCCATCAGGAGTTCGGCGGAGTTCTGTTTGTGGTGCTGTGTGGGGTGATGTGCTGGAGAAGAAGCATTCTGGTTATCTTGTCGTCAATGTCCCCATGTTCCATTTTGTGTAAGGTCTTCTTCACGAATTGGACCATTCGCTCAGCCCTGCCGTTGGCTGCAGGGTGAGTCGGCGATGTTAAAGCGTGGCGGATGCCCCTGTCTGCTAGATACTGTTCAAATGCCAGGGCAGTGAACTGGGGCCCGTTATCTGAGACTAAAGCGTCCGGCAATCCGTGCGTAGCAAATAATTTATTCAGTTTTTAATGACTGCTTCTGTGGTGGTGCTCTTCATTTTGTGGACCTCGAGCCAGTTGGAATAGGCATCCACTGTTATAAGAAAAGTGTGCCCTTTTGTGGGTCCCGCAAAATCGATGTGGATGCGGGACCAGGGACCGCGAGGTGCTTCCCACTCAGTTGGAGTTGCTTTTGGTGGGGCAGCGCAAATTTCCTGGCACTTGCTACATGTGGCCACCCAGGCTTCTATCTGCTTATCTATACCTGGCCACCACGCGTAGCTTCTTGCCAGTGCCTTCATTCGCACGATGCCTGGATGACCATCGTGCAATAGCTTTAAAACTTTATGTTGTAGCTTCTCTGGGATGACGACTCTGTCTCCCCACAAAATGCAGCTCTTTTGAGAGAATAGTTCTGTCTGCCGATGTTTGAAAGGCGCAAAGGTGTCGTTGAACTCGTTGTCAGGCCAACCTCGTTCCACCCAGCTGAGGACTCATGCCAAAACAGGATCCCGTTTTGTTTCTGTGGCGATGTCTCGTGCAGTCAGCGGTGGTGAGGGAAGAGTTTCAATTTGGAGTGCAGTTAGGGTTGGAGCTGGATCGTCGATGGCTTCAGGTAGCGGGGAACCACTCAAGGTGTCAGCGTGGGGAATGGCTTTCCCCGGGCGGTGTCGCAGTTGATAATCGTATGCGGCTAGAAACTCTGACCAACGTGTCATTCTTGGCGATAAAATGTGGGGAGTTGGTTTGTTTCCCGCTAAAATGCCAAGCAATGGTTTGTGATCGGTGATTATGGCAAATGGTCTTCCATATACATACTCATGGAAATGCTTAATGGCAGACACAATAGCGAGAGCCTCTTTATCGACGTGGCTCAAGATGGCTCCCACTCCAAACGGTGAGGCGTCGCAGGTGACAGTTAAAGGCAAAGTCTCGTTATACTGCATTAATACAGCATCTGACGTTAAGAGGTCTTTTACTTGTTGGAATGCTCGTTCTTCCCGATGTCCCCAGACCCAGGAAGCCTTCTTGTCGAGTAGCCTGTGTAGGGGCTCAGCTACAGTCGCCTTCTGGGGCAAGAAGATGTTATAAAAGTTAATGAGTCCCAGGAAGGCTTGGAGGTCTGTCTTATTTCTAGGTCTTGGGGCGTTTTTGATTGCAGTTAGTTTTTTTCGATTGGGGTGGATTCCCTGTCTGTCAAGAAGGTATCCAAGGAACTCCACCCTCTCCGTACAAAGTTGACACTTGTCTTTTTTTACCTTCAGGCCAGCGTCTTTAAATTTTTGGAGAACCATTCTAAGTCATTTTTCTAATACTTCTCTAGTAGGGGCAGCTATTAAGACGTCATCAAAATAAGGCACGACCCTTTTATGCCTTGTAATAGTCTCTCCATCAGACTTTGGAAAATGCCCGGTGCCACGCTTACTCCGAATTGGAGTCTATTGCACTTAAAGGCACCTCTGTGTGTGACTATAGTCTGGGCTTCTGCAGTCTTCGCATCTACGGGTAGCTGTTGGTACGCCTGAGCTAAGTCCAATTTGCAAATATTTTTCCGCCACCCAGGAGTGAAGAAGGTGTTGAACCACAGGTACCGGGTAAGCGCTCTGCTGAAGCGCGTGATTTAGGGTGGCCGGTAATCCCCACAAATTCTTAACGATCCATCTGGCTTTATGGGTGTTACTATTGGGGTCTCCCATCGGGCGTGGTCAATTGGTTCCAACACACCCTGGGCTATTAATTTGTCCAGTTGCTCGTCAATCTTTGGCTTGAGTGCAAAGGGCACCCGACAAGGCTTAAGGCAAATGGGAGCTACATCGGGGCTGAGATTAAATGATATAGGGGTCCCCTTGTACTTGCCTAGCTTCTCTGTGAAAACGTCCTGGAATTCCTGGACGAGGGCCTCTTCCCAGTCATCGCTTCTGGTTTGGTGGATGCCAGCTAGTTCAATTCCGAGTGGGGGCGAACCACTGTAACCCTAGCAAACTGGGCCGGTCACGATCGACAACGGTCAGAGGTAGCGATGCGGTGCGGTCTTTGAAGGATACTTGGACGTGGCTGGAGCCGACAACCGGAATTCTGTTTCCTTGGTAGTCCTTTAGTATGATTTTTTTGAGTGCTGAGGTCCTGGCGATGGATGGCAGGGATCAGCTGTTTGAGGGTTTTCCAGGAGACCATCAATAGGGACGACCCCGAGTCGACTTCCATCACGCAAGGTTGATTCTCAATAGCGACCTTTACTCGGATCTTCCTTGCATCCAGGGACGAAGCGTGGCCAATAGTGATGGTTTGGTGTGCCTCTTCTCATCTAGTTGAAGTGGCAGGTGCTCGATTTCTGTAGTAGTGGTTGTTCCATTGGTGGTTCAGGCGGTCCCGATTTACAGGTGGGTTGCCTGTAGCCTGGCGGAGATTATTCTCCCTCCTGATTGGACTGGACCCTCGCTTGCTTCTGCAGACCTTTACGATGTGGCCTCTCTTTCCACAGGAGCGGCAGAGTGCGTCGAGGAATTTGCAGTCTGATCGCGGGTGGTTTGCCCGCAACCAGCGCATTGGCGCGGAAGTCTTTGGTTCCGTTGGTCCCGTTGGTGGCGTTCGGACGAGTCGGTTGACCTCCTCTTCCTCGGTGTCTGATGAGGATTCGAGGTCTTCATGATGGAGCGGTAGTAGTGTGCCTCTCAGAGGAAGGCGTACTGTCCCTAGCGAGTTGGCGGTGCGGTGCGTTCACTCGGCGCATTCAAGCAGCTGACTTCCTGGTTGCTTCTGCTGCAGTAGCGTCGGCGATGACATCTGCGAGGCTGATGTCTCCCTTCGCCATAATCTTGCTCTGTATTGTGTGGTCATCTAATCCCAGAACTATTCGGTCTCATGGCTTCCTCGAGGTTTGCGAAACCACAGAGTCCACCCAAGTTCCGGAGGTCCACGATGAAGTCTCCAACGCTCTCGTTTTTCCGTTGGTCCCTCTGGTAAAACTCGTGTCTTCGGATGAGTGTTGGCACGCGGGTGCATAATGGGCCCGGAGGATCGGCGTGAGGTTATCCCAATCCATTGTCTTCACCTCCGCGGGTTTTGCAAGCGCCTTAGCCATTTTAAAAAGCGGCGGGCCCGCAATGGGTCAGGAATACCGCTCGTTTCTTGCCAGGCATAGCATCTTTCAGATTGTTGGTCTCCAGGAACATCTGGAACCGGTCCATATCTGAGTCCCAGTCTTCGTTTGCGGGTCAAGCGGAGGCGGCTGGTATGGCGCCGCTGGTCATCCTGCCGTTTGTTGCTTGCGCTCTCAGCCACGTGCCCTGCATTGTTCGATGAGTGCTCAGTCAGCTCTATCGTCTCCACATCCCATCCTCGTCGCCAGTGTTAAGTGGTGCGCATGGGCGCAAGGAACGGAGATGAGGCATTGAACTGTGACTTCAACTCTTTATTAGTGACTTCAGAACAGAGCAAAATACTTGGGCAGCAGCAGCTCTTTTATAGAGCTGGCTGCTGTCAAAACAACCAATGATTTGAGTTTACGCTCTAAGAAGCGTCCAATCAGAGGCGACCCGCTGTCAGCCAATCAGATCAGCCAGAAACGACCAATCACGACTCGCTATTCGCGGGCCAATCAGAAGTGCAGGATTACAAGCCTGCTGTTGAAGTAAAACTATTAGGGTTGTTAATGAACGCGTTAGCTTAGTTCATAACAACTTCTTTATGTCTTTTTACTTTATTAATTTTCTTTAATTGTTTTCTTTTCTTGTACTTTTTTATTTTTCTTTGATTTCTTTCTTTTATCTCCTTTAGGTTACTTTCCATTAGTTTTTGTTTTTTGTTTTGTTTTTTGTTTTGGGAAGGGAGATTTTGGTCCCTTTCTACCTCAGTTTATATTAATATCCATGTCAACATTCGGAAAGACAGATGGATAAATTTAAACACGTTTTCATTAACTGCAGTTGGAAGAAAATGTCAGCTATGGAGGCAAGGACAATCTTATATTGCTTAAAATAAAAGAATAAACATACAAAAAAAGACTTTTTAAATGGTGTGGAGGCTGCTTTTCCCTTTGAAGGGACCCCCCCTTTCTCTCCCCTCTGGTTCCTGGGGAGGGGAATATGGGGCCGGAGGAGCCACCAGACCCATCACTCACCTTTGCTCTGATTGTAGCGATTCCTCGCAATCTCCAGGTTTTCTCTGAACATCTCCTCAGCGCCACGTGCCCTCTGGGTGTTTCTGTCCCAGTACTGGGGATCCTCCTTCCCCACCTTCTTTATCCAGGAGACTCGAGGCTGCATCCTCCGGGTGTGGCTGTCGTACTGAACAAAGACCTGGCCGTCCACGTACCCCACAATAACAAACTGGGGCAGCCCCTGACTGGGGTCTGAGATGGAGGTGAAGAAATACTTCAGGGAATGGGAGGAGGCGCCTGGAAGGGACCCAGAGAGGCAGAGTTAGGGGGCTTCAGTAAAGGGCCCTGATCCCACGGAGGCTCCCATTTGAGGCTCTGGGGAGGAAGGAGGAAGAGGAAGAAGAGAGCTGGGGGGCAGAGGAGGAAGGGGGGAAGGAAAGGGGAGATGGTGGGAGAGGAGGCAGGAGGTGGAATGAGGGAGCGACTGAGAGGGAAAGAAGCAGCTTTTGGAGGGCCTGAAGGGTTGGAGGGCAGGGAAGGTCTTCACCTGCCCTCAATTGTGCCCTCCCCTCTTCCATCAAGGCCTCCCTCAAACCCCCTTCTGGGCTGCTCAATCTCTGCCCCAAGGAGTCTGCAGTGGCCCCACAGGGAAAAGGGCGGATTCCCCCCCCCAGGAGCTCAAAAGCAGCAGGAAACCCCACCTGGACACCCCAAATTTCCATTCACAGGGGGAAAAAAGTCTAAGGGCCAAAGTGGATGGTTTATAGCTGCAGATATTAGGGGAGATTTTTTAAAACAGGGGAGGGGAAGGTAGAGGCAATGGGATCCTTAGGGGAAACCCAAAAGGGGGAAGGCAAAGGGAAAGGAGCAGCAATGAAGCCATGGAGACCCCAGATCTTCCTCCTGTCCCCCTTCCCATCGCTGGAAAATCCCCCCTCCCCTCCCAGAGTTCAGCCGTCTGAGCAGGAATCGGCCTTGAACCCAGGACTCAGAGGGGCTCCCCCTCATTCCACAGAGAATTTCACTGGGATTATCCCAAGATTGCTTCATTCCAGCAACCCAGCAACCCTGAAACCATCATCCACGGACGCTTTCCATTGGACCAGATTTCCTCTGATTCTCACCCTTCACTTTCCGCAGAAGCCGCTCTGAAACCTTTCCTCCTCTGGGTCTGATCCTGCACTTTGTCAGGCAGAAATGCCCCTCAGCCAACTTGGGAGGGGACTGTGATCCTGGCTACTCAACTCTTCCCATGATCAGTGAGTGCAAGGTAAAGGCCTAAATCAGAGTTCCTCAGACTCAGCCATTTGGACTTCAATTCCCAGAATTCCCTCACCCTATAGAAACCCAGGGGGCCTCTCCACCATGCCCCCACCCCCTGCCCCCACTGGGCCTGATTGGGAGTTCCTGCTGAAAACACCCATGTTTTTTGGGGGGCCTCAGCTGGGGTCCTCTCCCTAAACTCATCCTCTGTGGGGAGGGTTCTGTCCCCTTTCAAGCCCCTCTGGTGAACCAAAGATTAAACACAGAAAATTATTTCACTTTCCAACATGCAAAACTCCTGACTGAGGATCATCCGAGTTTTTCCAGCCCTTCCTTGGAGGACAGGCTCAATTCACAAGACATGAAACTTTACTAACAAGGAGGGGAAAAATCACATTAAATCACCGTTTAGTTTCCATTGTCAAAATACAAACACGGAAGAGACTCTCAGGCTGCCCAATGAACAGGAAAAAAAACAGCTTCTAAGCAGGCTAAAAAAATCAAAAGAAAATAAAATGAATAAAATGCTGCTGGGAAATCGATTCAGCTGGAAAATCCCCAAGGCCCCTTTTTGGTGTCCATTCTGAAAGCTCTTCAGGTCAGAAATTCTTCCAGGGCACCAAAGATTTTTTTTTTTTTTGTAAAAGTTTTATTGATTTTAACAACAAATAAAAACACATAAAACATAACATAAGAACATCATCATTCTTCATAAATTTACAGACAGTGTATCGGTTGGTTTATCACTCCTTTTTGTGCATCTATTTCATAGTCATCATAATAATTATGTTACATAATAACTCATATTATCAATCAACAATTATATATCCTAATATCCTTATTAAACAATCATTTGACTATAATTTAACTAATTCATGCTTAAGCGAGATAACTATAATTTAGTTAATTTATAACAAATCGTAAAATCATACCAAATCTATCTTAATATAACATTCTAAAAATATTATCAAAACCAAAATATATGTATATTCTATTATTATATTGTTTTATCTAACCATTGATAAAAAAGATCCCAAACTTCATAGAATTGTTTATCTTCTTGTTCTCTAATTTCAAATGTCAATCTACTCATTTCAGCACATTCCAGTATTTTCTTAATAATTTCTTCCTCTAATGGTATTTTCTCACTCTTCCAATTTCTAGCAAATACAATCCTAGCCGCTGTTAACACATTTACAATCAAATACTTTAAGTTTTTATTAAATGTATCAGGTAAGATTCCCAATAGAAAAATCTCTGGTTTCAAATCTATATGTTTTTTGTCATTTCTTCCAACCATATGCGAATTCTAGTCCAGTATTTCCTGGCCTCCTCACAAGTCCACCACATATGGTAATATGAGCCAGGGATCTGATGACATTTCCAACACTTTTCGGATTTATTCTTGAACATTCTTGCTATTCTTGTCGGGGGAAAATGCCACCTGTAAAACATCTTATACAAATTTTCTTTATATGCTACTGACATTGTCATTTTATAATTTTGAGACCACAATTTTTGCCATTTTTCTAAATCAATCCCATATCCAAAATTCTTCCCCCAAACAATCATTGTTTCTTTGACTTGTTCTTCCTCTAATTTAATTTCCAACAAATAACTATATAGTTTTTTAATCACTTTTTCATCAGCACCTGTCAAAATCCCATCTAAATCAGTCAATTTATCATAAAATCCTTCTGTTTTAGAATCTTTAAGATACCTTGAGTGTATTTGCGCATATGAAAACCAATTCATCTTTATATCTTGTTCTTCTAGCTTTTGCATCGTTTTAAGTTCACCCTTTTCATCCAGTATTTCCCCATATCTAATTGTTTGTTCCTTCTTATAAATTATGGGATAGGAAAAAGCTTCGATAGTTGATAACCAAACTGGAATTTTCAAATAACATTATTTCTTAATTTTCTCCCAATTCAACCATAACGATTCCCGTATATAGTGCCTTCTGAAATAACCCTGCGATTTAGTTCCTTATACCATAAAAAAGCATGCCAACCCAATAATAAATCATGTCCTTCCAATGCCAATAATCTAGACTTTCTTAACGTTATCCATTCTTTAACCCACATTAAATTTGCAGCTTGATAATACAACTCCCAATTAGGAAGGCCAAATCCTCCTCTAATTCTAGCATCCTGTAAAAGTTTTAGTTTTATTCTCGCTTTCTTACCTTGCCATATATACTTCAACACCATTTTATTTAATTCATCAAAATAGTCTTTACTAAGCCTAATTGGTATTGTTTGAAACAAATATAAAATTCTGGGTAAAATATTCATTTTAATTGTTGAGATTCTACCTATCAAAGATAATTGTAGGTTTTCCCATTTTTTCAAGTCAGATGCTATCTGCTGTTTAAGTTTAATATAATTATTCTCTTTCAGTGTAGTACATCTTGACGTCAAAATTATCCCCAAGTATTTACCTTTATTCGTAACTTGAATTTTCAATAAGTCTGCCAACTCTTCTCTTTGCCTTAATAACATATTTTTTGTCAGAATCTTTGTTTTGTCTTTATTTATTTTCAAGCCAGCCATCTCACCATACGTCTCTATCTTTTCCAGTAGTTTTAAAGCTGTCTCTAGAGGGTCTTCCAGAATAAAGACCAAATCGTCCGCAAAGGCTTGCAATTTAAATTCCTCCTTTTTAACTTTCATTCCTTTTATATTTGTATCCTCTCTAATACTTCTATTTAATACTTCCAAAGTCAATACAAATAACAAAGGGGATAGTGGACATCCTTGTCTTGTGCCTTTTTTAATATTGATAGAGTCTGTAAATTCTCCATCTATCATCACTTTTGCTGTTTGCTTATAATATATAGCTTCTATTGCTTGAATAAATTTTCTAGCAAAACCCATCTGTTCCAATAATAATAACATAAATCTCCAATTCACGTTATCAAATGCCTTTTGAACATCTAAAAATATCAAAGCCATTTGCTTTTCAGGGTGTGCCTCATAATATTCCAAAGTGTCCAAAATTACTCTCATGTTGTCTTTAATTTGTCTCTTTGGTAGAAATCCATTCTGATCAGAATGAATAAAATTATTTAAGTATTTTTTAAGCCTTTCTGCCAAAATTGAAGCAAATATTTTATAATCTGCATTCAATAAAGAAATAGGTCTATAATTCTTAATTTGTGATGGGTCAGTCCCTTCTTTTGGAATAAGCGTAATATAAGCTTCTGACCATGTTTTAGGTATTTTCTTATTTATCATAACTTCATTCATAATTTCTAACAATGAAATACTCAATGATTCTTGTAATGTTTTATAAAATTCTGCCGGAAACCATCTGGTCCTGGTGCTTTCCCGTTATTCTGTCTATTAAGTGCTTCAGTTAATTCCATCATTGTTATAGGATTTTCCAACATTTTCCCAGTTTCATCAGATATCTTGGGTAGGTTGGCATTTTGTAAATACTGTTTAATTTTCCCCTCATCAAAATCCTCCTGCTTATATAATTGTGCATAAAAATCTCGAATAATTCTCTTTTTCTCCTTATTACCATGACAGACTAGACCCTGTTCATCCATTAACTGTAGTATTCTCCTTGATTCTTTCTCTTTTCTCAGTTTGTATGCTAACCATCTACCTGGCCTGTTTGCATCCTCAAAATAGTTCTGTTTAGCACTTCTAATTTTTTGCGCCAATTCTTCTTTCTCTGTTTGATCCATTTTATGTTTAATTATGTCCATTTTAAATTTAATATCTTTTTCTGTGGCATTCTCTGTAATTCTTTTTCCAATTTTTATAATCATCTTCTAAAGTTTTAATCATTTGCCTCTTTCTAATATTTTTTTCTTTGTGTATTCCATTATCAATCCTCTTGCATATGCCTTCATTGTGTCCCAAACATTCTGTATTGAAGTATCTTCTTTTCTGTTTTCATTAAAAAGAAGGCCAGTTCTTTTTCCATCCACTGTGTAAAATCTTTTTCCTTTAAAATAGTATTATTTAATGTCCATCTAGATCTTCTTTTTTGTCCTTTCCATTTAATTGTCATTGGGTTATGATCTGCCCATGTACTTGTTTCAATATTTATTTCTTGAATATTAGATAATAATTCTGTTGACGTCCACATCATATCTATTCTGGACCATGATGAATGTCTATTCGAGTAGAAAGTATATTGTTGAGTTTTAGTATTTCTTTCTCTCCATATATCTTTTAATTTTAGTTCCTCTATCATTTCAAAAAAGGATTTAGGGAGGATCTTCCTATTTTGTCGTGTTATTTTTGCTGTGTAGTCCAATTCATTGTCTACAATTCCATTAAAATCTCCCATTATAAATATATTAGCGTAGTCCAATTCAATTATTTTCATATGTAATTTTTATAGAATCTTTTTGTTTATCATTCGGAGCATAGATTGCAACCAAAAGTATCTTTGTATTGTTATCCACTATTTCAACCATTAGTACTCTTCCATCTTCATCAGTATAAATCAATTTTGCTGAAATGGTTTCTTTAATATACAATACCACTCCTCTTTTCTTACACTGGGCCAAAGAAGTAAAAATTTTCCCTATTTTTGGTCGCACCAATAATTGTTGATGTTGTTTTTTAATGTGTACTTCTTGTAAGCAAATTATATCAAATTTTAATTTCTCTATTTTATGAAAAGTTTTCCTTCTTTTAGTAGCTGAATGGGAGAAGGCGGAGTCACGTCACCGCGTTACAGCTGTAATTTCGGGGCTCCGAGTTACAGCTGATATCTTCGCCCTGGTCGGTCCCAACGGACCTAAACCGTCCCGTAGAGACGGTGATAGTAAGGGGCGCGTTCTGCTGATCACAGGGACACTGCAAGTCCCTGGTGGATCCAGAAGAAGCCCCTTTACCATCGGCGGAGAGGCAGCCATTAAGCTGCTGAAGCAGGGACAACTCCGAAAGGAAGAGAAGAAAGAAAGAGAAAGTGTATCGGCTGGTGAGATTTATTTATTTTTTTATTTGGGATAAGGACACCCTAGAAGAAGAAGGAATCTGTAAGATTTTTGACAGAATTTGATAAGATGGACTTAGTGGCGATTTTTTAGGAGATGTCAAAATGAGGCTTGGCTTTTTACTTTTTTTTTTTCTAGCGAACTTCTATTGTGATTAGTAATTGTAACCAGACTGGTTTTTTTTTTTCTATAATTACCTTTCCTTTTTGACTGTTTATATTTTTAATAGAGGCTTCCTTTAGTAATTTTTTCTTTTTTCTAAATATACACACATATATATACATATTTTCTTTTTCTATTGGTTTTTTTTTGGGGGGAGGAAGAAGGGGGAGTGGAGTAGAGAAACTTTGTAACTCTGTAACACTGCCAACTAGAGGCTTGAAAATACTTTACTTGAAGTTGAGAGAACTGTGAGAAACTCTCTTCCAAGGACACTGAGTTGATAAGATAGAGAGAGGAACTCTGGAGAATGTTTTCACAGGTGTCTCTTTGGGATTTCTACAATCAACTGAATGTTTGAAGCTTGGCTTTGAAACTTGTGGAGAAGCCATAATAAGAGCCTTGGATGTTTAAATAAAATGCAGTGTGCTTTTTGCTTTACTTGTTGTTAGCTTTTATCCCTCCTCCTCAACCCTATAGTATTTTGTAATATTTGTACACTTTTGCTTATTACTATTATTATTATTTTTCTTTTTTTTTTTCTCTAAAGGGAAAGCCTCAGAATATTGTTTCTTTTTTCCTTTTTCTTTTCTTTTTTTTGGGGGGGGACTTTTGCTTTTTTTTACCTTTGTATGTATATACTCTTTTTTTGTGGCCATGTTTTTTTTTCTTGAGATTTCGCAATTGGATTAAGGTGTGAAGAACCTGAAGAATTTTTCTTTTTTTTCCCTTTTATTATTATTGTTATTTTTTTCATATTATTGGGTTTTATTCTCCTTTTGACTATTGCAACTGAGGATTAAGGTCTAGAAGAACCTGAAGAAAGAAATCTTTCTTTTTTCCTTGAAACTTTTTTCTTTTTTTAAATTTTGGGTTTTTTGTTTTTTTACTGATTTTTCTTTTTTACGTTTTTCCTTTCCCTAATTGGATTATAATTGTTACACTGCCAACTGGATTAAAAGAGTGGGAAGATTCTGAGCTATCCAAATGAGTAAGAAAGTTCTACCTTCTGGCGCATCAACTTCTGCTCCTGCCTCCCCATCAACTGGAGGACGACTTTCAACAATGGCGAAGCAAGATAAAGGACAAATGGATCTAATGACGGTTATACAAGGAATTCAAGAACTTAAAATGAGTATTGAACAAAGGACGGGGAGTATTGAACAAAAAATTGAAAACATCCAACAGATGATGGCGAAGTATGATGAGAGACTGCAAAAAATGGAAGAGAAAGACAATCAAAGAGATGAGAAATTGCAAAAATTGGAAGAGAAAGACAATCAAAGAGATGAGAAAATTGGAAATATTGATGACAGAGTGACAACGCTTGAACAAAACAAGAATGAGATGGTGAAGTGGGAGATGGATAGATCAGAATATTACCTCAGATTTCAAAATATAGAGGAAGAAAAAGGACAAGATCTTGCTGCAGTAATGATAGAAATCTTGGCTGGAGCTTTGGAAATAACAGAGGAAAAAATGATGGATGGAATAGATGAGATATACCGAGTTTTTAAAAGATATGCATCGAGGAATAAGTTACCAAGAGAAGTTCATGTTAGATTTACCAAAAAATCTATCAGAACACAGATATTACAAGCGGCAAGAGAGAAGACATTGAAATATGGAGATAAAGAGATTGGGGTTTTAAAACAAGTACCCAGAAAAATTAGAGAGATGAGGAGAGAATATCATTTCCTGACTAAAGTATTATTGGAAAAGGAGGTGAATTACAGATGGTTGATTCCAGAAGGATTAATGGTTACATGGAAAGAACAGAGATACAGAATTGGCTCAATTGACGAAGCAGAATCGTTTTATAAGGAATTTTTTAAAAGAAGAGAAACAGAGATAGAAGAAGAGACTACCCTAACTGAATTTCAAGAGGACCAAATAGAGATGGGAAAAGAAGAAGGTGCAGTAGGTGGACAAGTGGAGACTAAAGAACAACGTGAAGTAAGATCAACGAGAGCCGTTAGACCTAAATATAAATCATAACTATGGAGGAAAAAAAATTGATTTCTTTGAATATAAATGGACTGAATTCAGGGCACCAAAGATTTTAAAGATCATTTTCAGGATCGTTCATGGGATTTATTTGGGCAGAACCAGGGTCTGCATACAAAAGGGCAGGACCTCCAAAGCCCAGAGAAATAAATGCAGGTAGTCCTCAATTTTTGACCAAAATTGAGCCCATATTTTTGTTGCTAAGTGAGACATTTGTTAAGTGAGTTTTCTCCTCCATTTTACAAATTTTCTTGCCACAGTTGTTAAATGAATCATTGCAGTTGTTAAATAAATAACCTGGTTGTTAAGTGAATCTGGCTTCTCCATGGACTTTGCTTGTGAGAACGCTGCAAAAGGGGCTCATGTGATATGGGGAGACTGCGACCGTCATAAATATGAACCAGTTGCCGGGCATCCAAATCTCGGTCACATGACAATGAGGATGCAAAAATGGTCATAAGTGTGAAAAATGGTCATACTGTCACCTTTTTCAATGGCGTTGCAACTTTGGACACTAAATGAACTGTTGTAGGTCGAGGACTGCCTGTAGTCCCACTGCCCATTCCCTCCAGTATGGCCTCCCAGTCCTTCCCAGTCCAAGGCAAAGGCCTGGGCCTCCTTCTTCCTGCTCCTCCCCACAATCCCAGGGGCTTCTCAGAGCTTTTGGGGAGAGGGATCCCAGATCCACTTCCTGCTCTGGGGAGATTTCAGAATCCAAAAGGGATCACAGAATTTCTCTAACAGAAGGACGGGGGATCGGACTCTCCGTGATCCAGAACCGGCTTCTTCCCCTTCTGGGGCTGAGCAGTGAGGAAGTCTGAAGTCTGCCTGAGAGGAGAAATGTGTGAATGTAACTCAGGTTGGGCGTCCTCACAGTCATGAATCCTCCTCAAGTCAGAAATGACACATATGGGTGCATGTGTCAGGAATGGCTGGTGAGTTTGGGCCTGTCTGTGTCCAACCAAGCGGTTCATTTCATGGTCACCATCCAGAGGTTCTTCTCTTCTTTTACCTCCAAACCAGTTTATTACATCGTTTCTGCCAACTTTTTTAAAATGTATTTTGAAAAGTTGCTATATTGATAATTTCTCAAAGCAAACAACTGGGAACATCCCAAGTTCCTGATTACTAAGGAATAATTATATATTTCAAATATTTTTAAATTTTGCAAACTGCCCCATGTCGGGAGCTTCTGAAATGGAAGCAGGAACCTCTTGGGAGGCAAATCTCTTCCTGTCTCAGAAAAAAAGCTCTGGGGATATTGGGTGATGGTGGGGATCAGGAGAAAGTGACAATCTTTAGGAAGATGTTTTGAGAAGCACTTCTTCTCCAGACTTCTTCTTCTCCTGCTGCTATATTCACAGGGCAACCTTAGCCCCATGGCTCCACTGCACCAGCATCTGCCAAGATTGGAGAAACCAGCCGGGTCGGGTCGTCCCAGCACCAGAAGCCCCAAAGAGCCCCAAAGGCAGGAAAGGAGACCCAGGCGGAGCCGTTGGGGGAAGGAAGTTCGTGAACTGACCTCATCCCCTGCAAACACCCCTTTCCGACAATCGCCCCTTTGGGGGAGGGAAAGAACTGCGCTTGTGGGCGCCCAGATAGACTTGACTGACGTCTGGAGGGTCCACCCTTGTCCTGTTTTGGGAGGGGGCTCTCCTGGGAAGGGGGAGGCAACTTTGGAGCCTAATCCCAAAGTGGCCAGAGGGGAGGGGAGCGGACTAGAAAGAGGACCGAGGAGGATTCTCTTCCTGGGAATAAACTTTGGGGAGAGAGAGAGAGAGAGAGAGAGAGATTCCCTAGCAGATTAAAAGGATGATTCCCACCCCCATTCCCCCAAAGGGACTCACCGAAGCAGCACCTCTCTCGTAGGGCGACCGCCACCAACACCAGGAGCAAGAAGGGCGCAGAGCGCAGAGCCATCCTGGCCTCGATCCTCAACCTGCGCTCCGCTCCAGCCAACCAAGAGGGGCTGGGGAGGGGGAGGGGTTTGAACAGCGCAACAATGCAGAGCCTGCTGGCGATTGGGCGAACACAACCAATAGGAAAAAAAGGCATCCCTATGTCGTCATTGTTGCTAGGCAGACATCCAGGCGCAACAGGCGAGAGGGGGCCTGGAGAGGGAAGCGAAAGTTCCATCAGGAAATCCCCTTCCAGGGATCCCGCCTTTTGGGGGAGGGGCGGATTTGGAGGGGGCTGGGAAAAGCGGGAGGGTTCTCTGGGCCTGGGGGAAGGGCGCAGGGGAGGGGAGACCCCTCCCAGCCCCTCCCAGCCGGGGATCAGGGGGAGCTGCCAAAAAAGCCAACCCAGTCTTGGGCTCTGCATCAACAGAGGGAGAACATCAAAGTCCCGAGAAGCAATAATTCTGGTTTATTTTGCATTAATGAGGCCACATTTGGAATGCTGGGTACAACTCTGGTCACCATGATACAAAAAAAGACGCTGCGATCCCAGAAAGCGTGGAGAGAGAAGCAGCAAAAGAAAAGAACAGACAGCAAATGGTCAAAATTGGGAGTGTCCTATCAAATTCTGTACCTGTCAACAGTGTTGTCCCCCAAGGCAGAGTTCTAGAACCAACTCTTTTCATACTCTACACAAATGACCTCTGTGATCATATTAAGAGCAACTGCGTTCTCTTCGCTGATGATGTAAAGCTATTCAACCCCAAAGACAATACTGCAACCGTTCCAAAAGACCTTGACTATGTATCAGAATGGTCAAACAAATGGCAACTTCAAATCTCAACAAATAAATGCTCTGTCCTACATATTGGCAAAAAAAATCAGAAAATAAAATACAGGCTGAATAGTCAAGACCTTGTTGATGATCCAAACTCTGACAAGGACCTTGGAGTATTCATCTCTAATGATCTAAGTGCTAGAGCCCACTGTAACTACATAGCCAAAAAGGCGTTAAGAGTTGCTAACCTAATCTTACATAGCTTTTTCTCTGGTAATATTACACTAATAACTAGAGCATACAAAACATTTGCTAGACCAATACTCGAATACAGCTCATCAGTCTGGAACCCACATTACGTACCTGATATTAACACAGTTGAGAAGGTCCAGAAATATTTCACAAGAAGAGTTCTCCACTCCTCTGCTTGTTGCAGAATACCTTATGCCACCAGACTTGAAATTCTAGACCGAGAAAACCTAAAACTATGTCGCCTTCAGTCCGATCTTAGTATATAAAATCATACATTGCAATGTCCTACCTGTCAATGAATACTTCAGCTTCAGCCATAACAACACAAGAGCAAACTCAAGGTTAAGCGCACCAAACTTGATTGCAGGAAATACGACTTCAGCAACAGAGTGGTCAATGTCTGGAATACTCTACCTGACTCTGTGGTTTCTTCCCCAAACCCCAAAAACTTTAACCTTAGACTATCTACTATTGACCTCACCCCTTTCCTAAGAGGTCTGTAGGGGGCGTGCATAAGCGCACCAATGTGCCTACCGTCCCTGTCCTATTGTTTCTTTTATTTTTTTATTTCTCTTATATGTATCCATGTATTCATAACTATGTTTTCTACTTATACCTATTATCTTGTAAGCAATTTACAAAAAAAACAAACAAACAAACAAATAAATAAATAAATAAAGGATCCAGAGGGCAAATCTTATGGTCAAGAGAGGGAGGGAGGGATCTGTAGCCTCTGGTAGAGAAGAATTGGTGGGGGGAGACATAATAAATGCCTTTCAGAACTTGGGGGGCTGCCACAAAGAAGAAGGGTTTGACTTTTTCTCCAGAGGACCCCCCCAAAAAAATCCTGGGTAGAAGAGAGCTCCAACCTAGAAGTAAGGAGGAAACTTCCAACAGAGAGAACCTTTACTCAAGGGAATCGTTCTCCTCCTGGCTGCTCCATCACTGGAGGTTTTCAGAAATAAACTGGATAACCTTTTGACCAGGATGGTATAAGCTCTCCTGCCTTAAGCCGGAGGTTGGACTGGAAGACCTCTGGGGTCCCTCCCAGCCCTACGATTCTATATTCCAGGTCAGAAACTCCGAGTGATCTTTGCTCTGGATGAAAAGGCTCAAAAGGCTCTTGTGGAATTTTGAAGATGAAGCTGGCCAGTCTGAAGAATCTAATAAATAAATGCATTTCTAAAACTTTTGATTCAGAAGAATGGACTCAAATACAGATTGAATTCTCACCAAATGTTTTAAAGCAGCCATGTCCCACCTTTGGGCTTTCTTGGGCAGCATTGGGTGAAAAGCAATTGGCTTGGGCTGCACCCTTGTAAGGCCGATTTTCCCCCCAGATTTTGTTCTATTGTACTTTATTTATTTGATTCTTTTTGCTAGTTTTTATTGTTTTTTTGTTTTAAATATGGTTTTACATTCTGTAAGCCGCCTTGTGTTGCAATGGGTGAATAGGCAGCAATATAAATTCAATAAATAAATAATACATAAATGTTGTGAATCAATAAAAATGAATAACCTAAATGCAAATTAGGGGTTGAAAACCTGCACTCTTGATTGGTCCTTATACAACAACTTGGGATTGGGCCAGAACTAGTCCATGATTGGACACTTTTGGGACTTTTCTTATTGGTTAGTAGTTTGAACTTGTTGCACATTTTCATTGGTTAATAAGGCAGCAGCTAACCCTATAAAAGGGTTACTGCTGCCCATAGCGTTGCTCTGTTATGTTCTATTACTTATTAAAGAGTTGAAGTCACTGGTCAGATGTCTGGTCTCCATTACTCTCCATACTTAACACTGGCGACGAAGGTGGGATACGGAGACCGAAGAGCTGACTAACTTACAGAGCAACTAACAGAGCACGTGGTCGAACACGCACCATCAACGGCAACATGGCCAGCGGTGCCGTACCACCCGCTCCATTCAACCCAGAAACCGAAGAATGGGAGGCCTACATGGATCGGTTCCAGATGTTTCTGGAGACCAACAATTTGAAAGATGCGACAACCGGCAAAAAAAGAGCTATCTTTCTAACTCATTGTGGGCCAACTGTGTTTAAAATGGCAAAGCCGCTTGCCAAGCCAGCAGAGGTAAAAGAAATGGACTGGGACGTCCTCGAGCCGTTACTACGGGCTCATTACGCGCCCGCCGTGCCAACCCTAGTAAGAAGACACGAATATTACCAGAGGGACCAACGGAAGGGCGAAAGCCTTGCCAATTACATCGCGGACCTCCGGAACCTAGGAGGCCTCTGCGGGTTCGCAGACTTAGAAGAAGCCCTCCGGGACCGCCTGGTTCTGGGCCTAGAAGACGGCGCGATCCAGAGCAAAATTATGGCTAAGGGGGACATCAGCCTCACCGATGCCCTTAAAGAAGCCTCGGCGGCGGAGGCGACCAAGAAGTCGGCAGCCCAAATGCGCCGCACCAACGCACCGCAACGTAAACTTGCCACTGATACCTCGCCTCGCTCGGAGAGACACCTGGTATCAACTCACCACGAAGACCTAGAGTCCCCGTCCGACAGCGATGAGGAAGAGGTCAACCGACTTCGAACGGAGAGAGACCAGTCCACACAACACCCATTGCGACCGTGTGCCGGCTGCGGAGCCAATCACCCACGATCCGGTTGCAAATTCCTCGACGCACTCTGCCGCCATTGCGGGAGACGAGGTCACATCGCAAAGGTTTGCAGAAGCAAACAGAACTCCAAACCCCGACAGGCCGAATACCAGTCTTCAGGATTCTTCGGTACACACCGAGAAAAACCGAACCGCTCCTACAAAAACAAACCGTCCACCACTTCCACCAGGCGTGAAGAAACCCGGCGGGAAGAGACCCACCAAATAATCACCATAGGCCACGCTACATCCATTGATGCCGGGAAAATCCGAGTAAAGGTCGCCATCGAAAACAAACCTTGGTGATGGAGGTAGACTCGGGATCTTCCTCTCGATGGTATCGTGGAAAACGCTCCAACAGCTCATTCCCACGATCCGCCGCCAAGACCTTAACCCTCAAAGGGTTATACTCAAAGACTATCAGGGTAACAGAATTCCCGTTGTCGGGTCCCGCAAATTCCAGGTCTCATTCAAAGACCGCACCGTCGCACTACCACTAATGGTCGTGGATCGAGACAGGCCTAGTCTTCTAGGCCTTCAATGGTTCAGGCCGCACGGGATCACTGTAGCCGGAGTCCACAAGGCCGAGGCGTCGATTGGGAGGGAGCACTCGTGCAAGAATTCCAAGACGTTTTCGCGAACGGACTAGGCAAGTATAAGGGGACCCCAATCTCATTTAACTTGAACCCTGAGATAGCACCCATCCGCCTTAAGCCGCGCCGGGTGCCGTTCGCCTTGAAGCCTAAAATCGAAGAACAACTCGATAAACTAATAGCGCAGGGCGTACTGGAACCCACCGACCACGCCCGTTGGGAAACCCCGATAGTGACGCCTATCAAGCCTGATGGGTCCCTAAGAATTTGCGGAGACTACCGGGCCACATTAAACCACGCACTGCAGCAAAGTGCTTACCCAGTACCGGTAGTGCAACATTTACTCCATTCCCTGGGCGGCGGGAAAGTTTTCGCCAAACTAGATCTAGCCCAGGCGTATCAACAATTGCCTGTAGACCCAACCACAGCCGAGGCCCAAGCGATCGTAACACATAGGGGCGCATTTAAATGCAACCGGCTCCAATTCGGGGTAAGCGTCGCCCCTGGAATCTTCCAGAGTTTAATGGAAAGGTTGTTACAAGGGATAAAAGGCGTTGTCCCCTATTTCGACGATGTACTCATCGCCGCACCTAACAAAGACATCCTAGAAAAACGACTCAGAGAGGTTTTACAAAGATTCCAAAATGCAGGCCTCAGAGTAAAAAAAGATAAATGCCAGTTATGTACCGAAAAAGTAGAATTTTTGGGATATCTCCTGGACAGCCAAGGAATTCATCCCACGAAGACAAATTACGAGCAATTAAAAAGGCACCCACCCCAAGGAACAAGGAGACCTACAGGCGTTCCTTGGACTTATCAATTTCTATAATGTTTTTTACCCCACAAAGCAACAGTAGCTGAACCATTGCATAGACTATTAGACAAAAAAGCAACGTGGGTTTGGAGGCAACGGGAACAACATGCGTTCCAACAAGTAAAGAAATTGCTAACTTCTGATTCAGTACTTATGCAGTACAACGAGACTCTGCCGCTCACTATCACGTGTGATGCATCACCTTTTGGGGTTGGGGCAATTCTGGCCCACGTGTTACCAAACGGAACGGAGGCCCCCATCGCGTTTTTTTCGCGAACCTTAGCTAAAGCTGAACGAAATTATAGTCAGCTGGACAAAGAAGCTTTAGCTATTGTTGCTGCAGTTAAAAGATTTCATGAATATGTTTATGGCCGTGCGTTCACAATAATCACTGATCATAAACCGCTATTGGGGATCATTGCGGGTAATAAACCAACCCCGTATATATTGTCACCCAGAATGACCCGTTGGTGTGAATTCTTGGCGGCCTACAATTACACCTTGCAACACCGCCCGGGGAAATCGATTCTCCACGCCGATGCATTGAGCAGAACACCGCTCCCAGACGCTGTTGTAGATCCAGCTCCAACCCTCTCAACACTACAGATCGAAGCTCTACATGCACCACCCTTGACGGCTAGAGACATTGCTTTTGAAACGAAACGTGACCCAGTTCTGCAACACATACTATGCTGGGTTGAACGGGGGTGGCCGATGGACCAAACAGCACCTGAATGGGCGCCCTTCAAAGCCCGCCAAACCGAGCTGTTTTCCCAAAAAGGCTGTATCTTGTGGGGCGATCGAGTCGTAATCCCTGGCAAATTGCAACAGACTGTTTTGGCGGTATTGCATGAGGGACATCCGGGTATTGTGCGGATGAAGTCACTCGCACGCAGCTATGCTTGGTGGCCGGGAATCAACAAAAGAATCGAGGCCTGGGTCGCTACGTGCCAAGCGTTGCCAGGACGTCAGCAACGCCCACCTAAAGCAAGCCCAACCGAATGGGAACGCCGGGGACCGTGGTCCCGTATTCATATTGACTTTGCGGGGCCTACCAAAGGTCACACTTTCCTGATTACTGTCGACGCCTATTCTAACTGGCTCGAGATTCATCGAATGCATACAACTACAACAGACTCAGTTATTAATAAATTAAACAGACTATTTGCCACACACGGATTTCCGGACGTGTTGGTCTCGGACAACGGCCCACAGTTCACTGCATTGCCTTTTGAACAATATCTTGCTGATCGGGGCATCCGCCATGCGCTAACTCGCCCGCGCACCCTGCGGCGAATGGACGTGCAGAACGCATGGTACAATTTGTAAAAAGACCCTTCACAAAATGGAATTTGGCAACATCGATGAGAAAATCAATCGAATTCTCTTGTTACAGCACATCACGCCCCATAGCGTGACCAACAAAACACCCGCTGAACTTCTTATGGGGCGGAAAATACGATCGCACCTTGACCGGCTCCACCCCGCTTTCGCACCGGAAAAACCTTTCGGCTCCAGCAGCAAGTGCCGGGAATTTAAGGTAGGCGATTTAATCTTTGCAAAAAACTTTTCCGGCGACCCGTTATGGATACCCGCAACCGTTACCCACCTCACCGGGCCTAGATCGTACCGCCTACTAACAGATGATGGGAGGGTGTGGAATCCCCACATAGACCAGCTCCGATCGAGATTACCACCCAGCGGCCATGACTTCCCCGGTTCACCAACTCAAGGGGGAGGAAGTATCGAGGGAATTGACTTTGATACAACTAATAGCAGGTCAACGGGAGCCCTACAGCCCAGCAAAGCACGGGCGTGAAGCGGGGAGGGAGTTGGCGTTTTCTGGGAACTTTAATACGGGGAAAACGAACTGCAAAACCCCGAGGAAACACGGAGTTGCAGAGACAACCACAGTGAAGGCAGCACGGAATCGCCGTGCAGCGAAATAGAAGTTAACAAAGGTCATCCAAACGCTCCACCGGAACCGGACATTAGACAAAACCCGGTGGAGCCTCGGAAATCATCCAGGCAGACCAAACGGCCTGCCTACCTTGAGGATTTTATTACAGCTCCCCTCAAACGGAACCCAAGGGGGAGGGGTGTTGTGAATCAATAAAAATGAATAACCTAAATGCAAATTAGGGGTTGAAAACCTGCACTCTTGATTGGTCCTTATACAACAACTTGGGATTGGGCCAGAACTAGTCCATGATTGGACACTTTTGGGACTTTTCTTATTGGTTAGTAGTTTGAACTTGTTGCACATTTTCATTGGTTAATAAGGCAGCAGCTAACCCTATAAAAGGGTTACTGCTGCCCATAGCGTTGCTCTGTTATTTTCTATTACTTATTAAAGAGTTGAAGTCACTGGTCAGATGTCTGGTCTCCATTACTCTCCATACTTAACAATAAATAAATAGCACTTAGACTTATATACCGCTTTACATTTACAGCGCTTTACAGAGTCAGCCTCTTGCCCTCAACAATCTGGGTCCTCATTTTACCCACCTCGGAAGGATGGAAGGCTGAGTCAACCTTGAGCCTGGTGGGATTTGAATTTAGCCGGCAGTCAGCAGAAGTAGCCTGCAGTACTGCACTCTAACCACTGCGCCACAGAGGCAGATATATAAAGTGTATAAATTATATAATATAGTTAATATATGCGTCTTTTATTTTTTTATATTGTTTAACATTAAAAGTTTTCTGGGGCTGCATTCTTAGCTGCCCAAGGCTGAATGTGACTCTCGTGTTGCAGGTTGGAAACTCTCCCCTTTTTAGGCTCTCAAATATGGGAGCTCTTGAGGGCATCTGGGAAGCCCCAAAGGGCATTGATGTGAAAGACCCCCCCTTTCACTCAACTTACAACAGTTCATTTAGTGACCTTTCAAAGTTAAAATGGCACTGAAAAAAAAAGACATGACCATTTTTCACACTTATGACCCTTCAGCATCCTCAAGCGCACGTGATTTACATTTGGACGCTTGGCAACTGACTCATACTTGTGACGATTGCCGAGTCCTGCAGTCATGGGGTCCCCTTTTCTGATCTTCGGAGAAGCAAAGCCAATGGGGAAGTTGGATTCACTTAACAACCATGTTACTAATTTAACTAGTGCAGTGATTCACTTAACAACCGTGGCAAGAATGGTCATAAAATGGGGCAAAACTCACTTAACATATTTCTCACTTAGCAACATAAATTTTGGAGCCAATTGTAGTTGTAGGTTGAGGACTTTCTGTAATATGGGGGTCTTTCTTCTCATCAATCAAGGATCTTCCCACTCTTGGGCCACCACATCTTATTGTGCACCTGAAGAGCCCAGAGAGGATCTCCCAGAAGCAGGAGAAGCTGCCCTTCTGCAAGGGGACCAGGACGGCTCTGGCCGGGCATTGAACTCGTGTCTCCCAAAGGGCCCCTGAGTGAGGCCCAGAGACCAGCCACTTGCCCAAGACCCTGAGGCTAGAGAAACCTCTGGACATAGGAGCAAAATGGCTGCCTCCCCCTCAAGGACCACACAGGAGCCCCCCTGTTTTTGCCTTGGTTCCTCCTCTTCCTACCACTCAAAGTGACATCAGGGTCTCTGAACAGCCAGGAGGGGGAAATCCTTGTTATTTAAGGGGACCAGGGTGGCTCTGGCGGGCATTGAACTCCTGTCTCCTGAAAACCCCCTGGGTGAGGCTCAGAGAGCCTGAGGCAAAGGTGGATTTGAGGGAAAAGCAACCTCTGTTGCTGCCACCACCAAGCCAAGCCCAAACAGCCATTTTACACAGGAGCAGCTGGTGATGCTAGAGAAAGAGCTGGACGTGGGAGCAAAATGGCTGCCTCCTCCTCCCCAAAATGGCTGCCTCCTCCTCCCCAAAAGAGCCCACAGGAGCCCCCACACACAACACACACTTCATGCTCCTTCCAGGCTTTGCCTTGGTTCCTCCCCTTCCTCCCACTCAGAGTGAAATTGGCTTCTCTGAGCAACAAAGAGGGAAAAATCTTTGCTATTCCCAATTTCAAACAAGAGGCAGCAACTCAGATGAGAAGAAATGAAAACCATTTATTTTCAGAAAACAATTTTGCTATTCTTACAGTTTGTGTGCAATGGTTAGCGGGGAAGCAGCCAGGCCAAACTGTGAATCTCCTGTTCCATTTTTCTTAGAATTGACCATTTTATTTTATTCAAAAGATTAAAATCCAAAACCAAAGGATTGAACAGAGACAGAACAAAACTAAACAAAAACATTGAAAAAATAATTAAAAAAAAGAAAGGACATATTATGCCTCCCAGTTGAACACTCAGAAATCTATTGCAACAATAATAGCTTCCCTTCTTGCAAAAGAGGTCCAAAGTTTATAATCTTGTACATCTATTTGCAACCTAACTGACCTGTCATAGATTATATATGTGAAAGGAAAAACAATTAATAGTTGAACAACAGCAAAGTTAAAATTCAAAGAACTGTTAACAGTCTGTTATTATAATTTATTCATAGAAAGTCTACACGGTTCCTTATTTATCACAAACCGCTTCAATCATTATCTCTGAGTCCAGTGTTAAATCCTTGTGTTTGGTTCTTAATTGTGAAACCTTTCCTTAGGTTTTTAATTAGGAACTGTACCAACAATTGCATCTCATTTCCAAAGTTTATAAATCTCTTGTAACTATCTCTGCCAGATTCACTGTTGAATAATTCTCCTCAACAACACAGCATTTCTCTTG
This sequence comes from Notechis scutatus, assembly GCF_049901735.1. Lineage (NCBI taxonomy): Eukaryota > Metazoa > Chordata > Lepidosauria > Squamata > Elapidae > Notechis > Notechis scutatus. The sequence goes on along the minus strand of NC_142010.1, from coordinate 26,849,409 downwards.
CCAAGAAAATCCAGTCCAGCCTTTGTCCTATCTATTCGTCAAGAGTTTCTTCTATTCATATTCCTTTTTATCTGTTCTGACAAACCAAATATTTCTTTGGATGTGACGGTGACCAATTAAACACCAAGCCTTCCAATTGCAAATCAGGTCCAGCTGATATTTCCTGCTTTTGCATATTGTCTTGATTTTTCAGAACTGTTCTTGACCCATGAATTTTTTTGTTTGTATTTTGAAATAAAACCTGTAAGTTGGAGAGCATTATTTTTTCAGTTTTATCTCCCAAAATAATTTATCACCTTTGGAAGACTTGAAAAACACCTTTTGTTTTCTCTTCAAGGACAAGAGAAGGAGGTAAGCAACAGTTTCCACAGGGAAAAGGTTTTTGTCCCCCAGGGTTTAAAAAAAGGGGGAATTTTTCCATAAAAAATTAAGAATTAAATATCAAGGCTCTTAAAAAGAAAGAAAAAAGCTAGAAAGAGCAAGATTTATAATATAGTACTGTGTAAGTGTAAAGTCCATTGCAACTTTCTTACGATTAAAAAATAATAATTTGAATTTAATGGTAAACAATGAAAGAGGAGAAAAAAAAACATAAAAGTACAGGTTATAAAATAGGTCAGAAGTGAACTAGTCATAAATCAAGAAATTGTAAAGCTTGAAAATGAAAACCCAGATGTGCTTAAGAAAGCCGAGCAGCTGAAGGGAAAGGATGGTGAAAGATTAGACCTTCTGATCTCCTTACCAAGAATTGCAGGCAACCGGATTCTCTCTCTGTGCAGGATTGTCTGAAGGTCGTTCTTAGTCTCCCCTTTAAAAAACAGGGAACAAAGCCAGCAAGTAACCAGCTTTGGTGGCAAAATCAGATGTTCATCGACAACAGAAAAAAAGGATGTCTGTTCAGCACTTCATGATGGGGGAAGGTTCCCGTTTCATTTTTCTAAACTGTGAAAATACATACATGGTAGTACATGGTACATACTATCTATTATGCAAAGAAAAATAAGAGACAGAAAAAACCCGTCTCCTTTCAATCCAAGCAACTATGATGAAGATTAACAGTTAATCACTCTCCCTCAAAGTGAAATTCTTATTCCTATTCCTCGCCCCATTAGTTATGGGCCCTTTTCTAAAACCTATTAATCAGCAGAAACCCATTAAAGGTCACCAGAAACAACAACATAGTTGCTACAAGCTACATTACAAAGCTATTACAAGCTAGACAAGGCAGTTTAGTGTAGTGGTTAAGGCACCAGGCTAGAAAGCGATTCTAAGTTCAAGTCCCGCCTTAGCCACTAAAAGGCAGCTGGGTGGGCCAGTCATTCGCTCTGACCCCCCAACCCACTTCAAATGGTGGTTGTTGTGGGGAAAATAGGAGAAGGGGTGTTGGATATCTTCAATGCCTTCAGCAGGATACAAATAAATAAAAAATAAAATAATATCTACTAATCACAGTTTGAATCTTTTTGATTCCACAATTATAAACACGTAAGATGTTCTTTTCTCCTCTGTTCTTCAATCCTAATACAAAAGGATACTGATCCAATGATAAAAGCAAACGCAAAAGACCCCCAAATACATCCTGGTTCCAGGCATGCAGGATGGGCCTGAAGGGCTCCTCCGGAGAGTCCGGCCTAATTCAGGAGAAAGCTGATCTCCTCTCCTCTCTCCTCATGCTGGGACTGTCCACTCGTGCTGCCAAGAGAAGGAAAAAGCAGGCAGGGTCAGCCTGGGAGGGAGCCAAGAGGAGGAATCCCACCGCCCAGACTGAAGGATCAGCACCAATCGGCCCAGCTGATCCCACTCATGAGAACTGTGGCTTCCTCAAGAGAGGGATCAGCTGGGTGGGGTTTTCCAAGGTAGAAAGAAGGAGAGGCAGGGCTGGGACTGGCTCCTGAGGCGGCTGAGAACCTGCCCCCACAAGTTAGATAACATCCATGTCCCCCTTCAAATACAGGAATCCAATACTGGTCCGTGTTGCTTCCGGACACCTATGGTTCCCTAGGTCCCCCCCCCATGTCTTCCTCAGCCTCTGGAGGGAGGGAATCCCAGAGGGCTCCAAGGAGTGGAGATGAAGCCCCTTCTCCATCCATGACTGCAGGAGCCTCAAGAAGCCCCTCATCTGCCCCCTTTTCCTCCTGCTCTGGGGAACCCCCAGTCTTGTTAGGATATCAAATTCAGGAGCTGGAACAGGAAAGTGTCCAATGGGGAAGAGCTGATTGGTTGGGCTGGCTTCTGCACGAGGCAATCCACGCTATGATTGGTTGCTGTGCGTATAAAGTGGGAGTTTCCCTTTTTCCCCGCCTTTTTTCTTCTCTGTATTCCGTGTGCCCTTTGATTTACCTCAGGATGTTCCTGACTATCTTGTCTGCTGCAACTATAAATGTTAAATATGTTTGTATATATCTAAACAACAAGTTTGTGTCAGTGTCTTTTGACTTCATCTGGACAGCTGCTCCGTCATTCTCTGACCAATCTGCTCTTTGCAGCTCTCTGAGCCTCCTGATCCAAGAGAGTCAGATCCTGAGAGGGGCCACAGTCTGGCCTTGCAGGATAAGAGTTTGGGGGCAGGCAGAGCCCCCCCTTCCCAGAGCCCCTCTGGATCTCCCCAAATTCCTCCCCTTGCAGCGCTTGAGATGAACAGGAGAGAAAGAGGGATTTCCCAAAGCATCTTCACCATCACTTGGTCCTTGGACCTCAAAGCTCCCGTTTCCCTCCCTTCATGAACATTGCTTTCGCTCTCCGGAGGAGCTGCAGCCGTCTGGCTCTTTCCACACCTCCACATCCCCGGGAAACCTCTCCCCCCCCCCCCGCCTCTCAGGAAGTGAGGCTGCTCTACCTGGGCGATTGGACCTCCAGAGGTTTTTCTTTAAAGCCCCTTCTCGATTCATGGAGGACCGTGGGGTTGCTCCGATGCACGTCAGTTTCCCCTACCGGCGGGTCCTCCTTTTGTGCAGAGGGCTGCGAGGAAGGCGCTCGCCCGAGAGGATCTCTCCCTCTCTCTCCCTGCAAGGTCAACGTCTGCACTGCGGAGGAGAGGGCAGGAGGTTCCTCCTGTTTGCTGAAAGGTGAGAAGCCGCGGCTCGCCCAGCGAGATTTGGGAATGAGGGGCAGGAGGAGGCACGCACACACCCGCGGCTCACTTTCCCAGCTCTGCCCAGCCCTTACGGCTCTGGCGCGGCCCTGGCGGGCAGCGAGCGCCTCCCCGCCGGACCCTCCGCTCATCCTGCCAGGGCTGCGCCAGAGCCGCGAGGGCTGGGCAGAGCTGGGAAAGTGAGCCGCGGGTGTGTCCGTGCTTCCTCCTGCCCCTCGTCCCCAAATCTCGTCGGGCGAGCCGCGGCTTCCTCACCTTTCAGCAAACAGGAGGAACCTCCTGCCCTCTCCTCCGCAGTGCAGACGTTGACCTTGCAGGAGAGAGGGAGAGATCCTCTCGGGCGAGCGCCTTCCCCGCAGCCCTCCACACAAAAGGAGGACCCGCCGGTAGGGGAAACTGAGCCGCGGAGGCGGGAAGGACGGGCTGGCGGGCGCTAACCTCGCTCATTCTCCCCACGTCGGGCTAAGGGTGGTGGCTGTTTCTGCTGCGAGCGGCTCAGACCCCAGGGCGCCTTCCGCCTTCTCCTCCTGGAGCAGCCCAGCCTCGCCTTTCTCCCCAAACCCGGACTAATTCCAAGCCTCTGGAGTGCAACGAGCGTTCAAACCCACTTTGCAATGAGGTTCGCTTCCTTCTCGCATTCGCTCCCACATCTCCACCGCCCGCCCCGCGTGCGCTCTTTCGGGGCCGGCCAAAAGAGACCCAGCGCCGCGCGCCAAGAAATCGCGCACACCCCAACACCCTTCCTTTCCAGCCGGTGGTGTGGATCAGCTCCGGAGCTGGGCAGCTGCTTCCCTGCTCCTGACTCAGGGGGCCTCCGAGTGGAGAGGAAGGAGGAGAAGAAGGGGGGAAGGGTGGGGGGGCGCGATGAAAAATCGGAATTCCGATTTTAATCGGAAGAATATCATGTATGCTTCCTCCTCCCCACACAGACCCCAGTGGGGCCACTCACCTGCGAGGGGGCTGCTAAATGGCCTGGTTCCTCCCTGCATTGGAGAGAAAGAGAATAGAATAGAATAGAATAGAATAGAATAGAATAGAATAGAATAGAATAGAATAGAATAGAATAGAATAGAACAGAACAGAAATAAACATAGGAATAGGAATTTGTTTTTGTTAGTTCCGAAGTTGTGTCCCACCCATGGCGACCCCGTGGACAACGTTCCTCCAGACCTTCCTGTCCTCTACCACCTTCTGGACTCTTTAAGCTCACGCCTTCTGCTTCCGTGACTCCATCCGTAGGAATAGAAATAGCTTTGTCCTGATCCTCTCTTCGCCATTAAACCTCTGCAGCTTCATGAATCTCTCAGAGGAGACCAGCCTATTTTATTTTTTCTTATGCACACTGAGAGCATATGCACCAAAGACAAATTCCTTGTGTGTCCAATCACACTTGGCCAATAAAGAATTATTTCTTTCTTTCTTTCTTTCTTTCTTTCTTTCTTTCTTTCTTTCTTTCTTTCTTTCTTTCTTTCTTCTATCTATCTATCTATCTATCTATCTATCTATCTATCTATCTATCTATCTATCTATCTATCTATCTATCTATCTATCTATCCATCCATCCATCCATCCATCCATCCATTCTATGCCATCTTCTATGCTGAGGTGGCCACTCAGCAGAGAGGTTGGTACAGTAGGAACAAGCCCAAATGATTTCATGAACCCAGTTCCAAAACAGGGAGTAACAACCATTAATTTGGGGCCAAGGCCCCTTGAAAGCCAAAAGAGATTCTCAAATGACAATGCCATCCCACCTGTTCTGCGTCCTGGGGTATTGGCTGATGCCAAACCCTAAACCCACCTGGGCACATCTCTGAGAGGGGACCCCTCCCTTCCAGATTCAGCCAGGTCTCAGCTATCCCACCAGAAGAGTCTCTAACCACTGGGGATCACAGCATTGTGGTGGTTTCCCTATTTCCTACCAAGGAATGAAGGGCTCTTTCCTCCAAAGGCTCCACCATGCAGACTGTGGGCTGCCTTCCCTGCCTGCCTGAAAGTGCCTGGAAATCCAACAGGGAGAGTTTCCCTTCTCCTCTGCAGGGACAAACCAGTGCAAGGAGAGTGAATTCTGCAAGTTCCTCCTACTTGGAAAACAGGGCAGCTTCTCACTCAGAGCAAATCTTTCGCCCAGATGGATCCTCTTGAGGGTTTCTTGTCCTAGATCTTCTCTTCCAATATCAGTCTGGCTGTTATGAAAAGGGGGCCTCCTTCCCCAGCTTAGTTCTTGGGAAGAAATAGCACAACTCTGCAGCTTCATGAGTTTTTTCTCTCTGTTTAAACACACATACACACACAATCCTCAAGTGATGGTTCCTCCGAGGCCTGTTCCAAGTTGGAAATTGACAGAATCCACCAGAGATCATCCAAACTCTCCCTCTGTAGGAGGAAGAACCCCAGGAGATATTTCACAGACCCTTTGCCCCATTTATAAACTCAGAATGATCTTCAAAATACAAATGTATCTCCTGATTTGCCCCAAGAGAGACCTGCTGCCTCCAAGATGGATGGAGGGGTGGGGGAAGCAGCAGCAGCAGCTGGGGGGAGGAAGGTTTCATGGAAATCCTTCTCTGCTGCTCTTTGACCAAATTCTTTGAGAGGGACAGAACTGGGAAGCCTCTTCCCAACTCAGAAGAAGACAGGACTGCCTGAATCTCAGACTCAGCTGAATGGAGACGGGAGTCCCAGCGCAGAGGCTGAGATCTCAGAGGGCTACGAAAACAGGACAGAAGGAAGCCCAGAAGAAGCTCCCCAAAGGGGTCCTTCCATCAACCCCCAAAAAAAAGACACTTACTGAGGAATACCAGGATCCCAGCAATCACACCCACCAGGACAAGAGCAGCAACAACGCAGCCGATGATGATCCCCAGGTTGGATTTTTGGTTCTGAATTGGGAGAAAGAGCAGATCATTGAAGGAGAAGCCCAAACAATCTTCCCAAGAGAGACCTAAAGAAGGAAAGCTGGAAATTCCCCAAAATTAAAAACACCATGAGCTCATTTTTGTGTCCTTCTCAGGGTAACATGAAGGAGCCTTGCTAACCGTTGTCAGAGGGCGTGTCCTCCTGGACGCTGCCTTCTTCTCCCACCAGCCCAGCATGAAGGCAACTGGATTCATCTTTGGCTTTTCGACTCAAAAGCAGCCCTTTGCCACCTTGTGACTCTCAGCAGCTTACAAAACAAAATGTCACCAACACAATAATATAAACAAAATTTGTTAAACAAAAACATTTTGGTTCTTTTTATAGGCTGCCCCAATGAGTCACGACTCTGAGTGGAATTGGGCAGATCTTTATGCTATTTTTTTCTTCCGTTTGAGGGTTTGCATTTTATTATTTAAAGTAAAATTTCACCTAGCCCTTTTTTTAAAGTACACACTTTCATTTTTTGGCCAGTCCAGAAATAGCATAAAATTGTATTTTGTTGCAGAACGTCAGCATGAAAATGGAATAGGGTGGTATCCGGCTTCTAGATGGTCCCACAAATGGCAGAAAGAGTAACGGAATAACAGATTTGGAAGGGACCTTGGAGGTCTTCCAGTCTGACCCCCTGGTCAAACAGGAGGCCCTAAACCATTCCAGACAAGTGACTCTCCAGTCTCTTCTTAAATGCTTCCAGTGATGGAGCCCCCACAACTTCTGAAGGGAATCCATTCCTCTCATTAATTGTCCTCCCTGTCAGGAAATTTCTCCTCAGTTCTAGGTTGCTTCTCTCCTTGTTTAGTTTCCACCCATGGCTTCTTGTCCTCCCCTCAGGTGCTTTGGAGAATAGCTTGACTGCCTCTTCTTTGTGGCAGCCCCTGAGATATTGGAACGTATCATGTCACCCCCGGTCCTTCTTTTCATCAAACCTGAAATGCCCAATTCCTGCAACTGCTCTTCATAGATTTTAGCCTCCAGGCTCCTAATTATCTGCATTATCTGCACTTTTTCCAGAGTCTCAACATCTTTTCTATATCGTGGCAACCAAAACTGGATGAAGAATTCCACGGATGGTCTTAACCACTTTGAAATGTAGAAAAAAAAAAAAAAAAAAAAAAAAAAAAAAAATTTTTTTTTCGGAAATATAATAAAAAAAAAAAAAAATAAATAATTTTGAGATAAGAAAAAAAAAAAAAAAAAAATAAAAATTTTAATTTTTTTAAATTTAAGTAAAAAAAAATAAAAAAAAAAAAAAAAAAAATCAAAAATTTAAAGGACCGGGGTTTTTGGGGTGCACCAGAACCCCAGGAATTAACAAAAAAAAAAAAAAAAAAAACAAAAAAAAAAAAAAAAAAAAAAAATAACCTTCACCCAAAAAAAAAAAAAACCCCAGCCCCCCCAAAAAAAAAAAAACAAAAAAACCTACCCCCCCCCCCAAAACCCTGCCGCAGTTTTATTCCACCTTCTCCTGCCCCAAATTTCTTCCACTTAAAAATCAGCCTTCCTCATTATAAACCCCTCCCCTTCTTGGCTGCCCTCCAACCCAAATCTCTGCCCCTTTCTCTGCAGGGAGGACTCGAGGGAGCTGGGAATCCCAGGACAGGATCTGAGATTCTCCAGGAAGCTCAAGAAGCAGAAGGTTTATAACAAAATTAACACGACCAAGTTTTCCATACTTTTTAGAGACTGGCTTCCTCGCCTTGGGAAAAAGCTTCCGGGCCCCCCCAACATAGGGCGGGCCCTTTGATGAAAATCAAATATAAAACCTCGACCTGGGGGTTTGGGTTTGTTCCTCATCCTGTCCTGGGTGGTGGATCCCGATGGAAAGTGATGATAGGGGGTGGGGGTTGGGGGTAAAAAAAGATATTTAAAAAGTCTAAGGGCAAAGTGGATTGGTAATATAGCTGCAGAAATTCCAAGGGAGAGCAGGTTTTATAAACAGGGAGGGAAGTGGTCATGGGATCTTTAAGCGAAACTCTTGAAACCTCAGTCATCCACGGATCTGCTTCCACCTAAGCATGGGAACAGACCTTCCTCTGAATTGCTCCCCCCTTCACTTTCTGCAGAAGCTGCTCTGAAACTGTTAGATCGGGTAGATCGGTCCCAATGAGAGACGCGAGACTAGTGTACTTCAAGCTCTTATTTTATTGTATAGTTCTGTACAGGACCTTGGAGCCGTGGCAGCCCTTCATATAGGGACTGCTCGCAGCTTGCCAGCCAATGGCAGGGCTCTGAATCTCCCGCGATCGGCTCGGCCAATCGCGGTTGATTCTTAGAAAGCCAATCACGGCCGTTCAGTAGACCAATCGGGAAGCGGCCCATGTGGGCCAATCAGATTTCATCTTTTGGAGTATGTTAATATAGAACACCCCTCCCCTCTTGGTTCAGTCCTACGCAACGTGGTCACTTAGTCGTGCAAATAGGCGGGGCTTCGTACTTGCCTATTTGACCTGCGCGGTTCAGTTGATGTTTGGTCTTCAGCCGGTTTGGACGGACTCCTTGTTGCTCTCATCCCTCCTGATGGAACCGCCTGGAACGATGAGCCAGCTCCCTCCCGGTCTACCCAGGCTGGTTGAGCTGCCGGTTCCACTGTTCCCGCCTGGTCTTTCCAGGCTGATTGAACTGGCTTGGCTGCTCCTTCCAGGTGAAGCTCCGGGTTGTTCGTCTGCTGCTGGTTCATCATCTCCTGGTGAGTTTTGCTGGTTTATTTTGGATTAGGGGTGTTCGGTTTGTGTTTTAGGATTTTCTTTTCCTGTTTGTTTATTGCTTGAGGTCCCCCCCCCCGGTTTCTTTATTAGTGACTTTTTGTGGTGTTTGCGAGTTGTCTTCGTTGTCGGTGGCTATTCTTGACCTTAATTGGTCGATGTGCCATTTCCAACTTCGTCCATCGTCCGTTTGTAGGCGGTATGATCGGGGGCCTGTTACCTGGGTTATTTTTGCAGGTACCCAGAGTGGGTCCCCCGTGAAATTTTTAGCGTAGACTGTGTCTCCTGTGTTAAATGTTTGGTGTTTGCTTGATGAGTCTGGGGGTTTCTCGGGGTTGTATGTGGGGTGCAGTCTATCTAATTGGGATCGTAATTTTCTGCCCATGAGAAGTTCTGCTGGGCTTTTGTTGGTCGTTGTGTTGGGTGTTATGTGTTGTATTAATAGCATTTTATTTATTTTTTCCTGCATGTCCCCGGTTTCGATTTTCTGTATGGCATTTTTTGTGTAACGAACCATGCGTTCTGCCTGCCTGTTCACTGCCGGATGAGCGGGCGCTGTCAATGCATGGCGTATGCCCCGTTCTGCCAGGAATTTTTCAAATGCCAGTGCGGTAAATTGTGGCCCGTTGTCTGATACCAGCACGTCTGGTAGGCCATGGGTGGTGAATAGTTTGTTTAGCTTTTTGATAACGGCCTCCGTGGTGGTGGAATTCATGGCGCTTACCTCCAGCCAGTTGGAGTAAGCGTCGACTGTTATCAGGAATGTGTGTCCCTTGGTAGGTCCGGCGAAGTCTATATGGATCCTGGACAATGGTCCCCTGGGGGTTTCCCATTCCAGGATTGGAGCGGAGGGAGGGCTTGGCCTGGTTTCCTGGCACCTCCCGCATGAGGCTACCAAAGTCTCGATTTGTTTGTCCATCCCTGGCCACCAGGCGTAACTCCTGGCCAGGGCTTTCATCTTAACTATGCCCGGGTGCCCCTCATGCAACATAGATAACACCCTCTTTTGTAGCGTTTCAGGGATCACAACCCTGTCCCCCCAAAGTATGCAACCTTTCTGTGTAAACAGTTCGGTCTGTTGGTTCCGAAAAGTTTTAAATTGCTCACTGCCATTGGTTTCCGGCCACCCTTTCTCCACCCAATTCAAGACTCGCGCCAGCCGTTTGTCTTTATTGGTTTCTCGGGCAATGTCTGACGCGGTCAGGGGTGGATTGGGTAGAGTCTCTATGTGCAGGGTAGATGTGGTGGGTGCCGGGTCGTCCTCCAGGTCGGGCAGGGGGGTTCGGCTCAATGCGTCTGCATGCGTGATGGTCTTTCCGGGTCGGTGTGTCAGCTGGTAGCTGTAGGCGGCAAGGAACTCGGACCACCTCATCATCCTTGGCAACAGGATGTTTGGGGTGGCCTTGTTCCCTGCCAGTATCCCCAGCAACGGCTTGTGGTCTGTGATAATTGAAAATGTCGTAGAGGTATTCATGGAATCTTTTTACGCCGCTCATGACTGCTAGGGCTTCCTTATCCAGTTGACTGTAGTTCCTTTCTGGTTTAGACAGTGTTCGTGAGAAGAAGGCGATGGGTGCTTCTCTCCTGTCTGGCAGCGTGTGACTGAGGATTGCTCCGACGTCAAAGGGTGACGCGTCGCAGGTCACGGTCAATGGCAAGGTCTCGCTGTACTGGATGAGAACTGCGTCGGATGTTAGCAGATTTTTTATTTGTTTGAATGCGTTTTCCTCCCGCTTCCCCCAGGTCCAGGTAGCCGTTTTGTCTAGGAGCCTATGCAGGGGTTCCGCTGTGGTTGCCTTTTGGGGTAGGAAAACATTGTAAAAATTGATAAGTCCCAGAAATGCCCGCAGTTCAGTTTTATTTTGTGGTCTAGGGGCTTCTTTGATGGCCTTAATCTTTTTTTCCGAGGGGTGGATCCCGTCTTTGTCTAGGAGATAACCCAGGAACTCAACTTTCTCTGTGTAAAGCTGGCATTTTTCTTTTTTCACTTTCAGCCCAGTGTCTTTGAATTTTTGTAAGACCTCCCTTAACCGGCTCTCCAATTGCTTTTCATTGGTGGCTGACACTAGCACATCGTCGAAATAGGGCACCACCCCTTTTATCCCCTGAAGTAGTCTTTCCATCAGGCTCTGGAATACCCCGGGTGCCACGCTGACTCCAAACTGGAGTCTTTTGCATAAAAATGCCCCCCGGTGGGTTACTATGGTTTGCGCCTCTGCTGTCTCCACGTCGACTGGCAGCTGCTGGTACGCCTGTGCCAGATAGAGTTTTGCGAAGACTCTGCTTCCCCCCAGTGAGTGCAGAAGGTGTTGTACCACTGGGATGGGGTAAGCACTTTGTTGCAGGGCATTATTGAGCGTGGCCTTGTAGTCACCACAGATCCTCACTGACCCATCCGGCTTGATCGGGGTGACTATGGGGGTTTCCCACCGGGCATGGTCAATCGGTTCTAAGACCCCTTGCGCGATGAACTTGTCTAACTGCTCATCGATTTTGGGTTTGAGCGCGAATGGCACCCTTCGTGGCTTAAGGCGGATTGGGGCAATGTTCGGGTTTAGATTGAAGGATATTGGGGACCCCCGGTACTTGCCTAGGTCGCCGTTGAACACCTCCTGGAAGTCCCTCACGAGCGTTGCTTCCCAGTCCGCCTCGGCGATGTGGTTTATGCCCGTCACCTGGATTCCCAATGGCTGCGAACCATTGCAGTCCCAGTAGGCTTGGGCGGTCTTTGTCCACGATGGTGAGCAGAAGCACCTCTGTGTGGCCCTTGAACGTTATTTTAAAGTGTCCAATCCCGGCTACGGGGATGCGGTTGCCCTGGTAGTCCCTCAGGGTCAGCTTTTGGCTTTCTAGCTCGTGCCGGTGGATGGTAGGCACCAGGCGCTTGATGGTGTGCCAGGAGACCTTGGAGAGGTATGATCCTGAATCTACCTCCATTTTGCATGGTTGGTTTTCGATGCCTACCTCCACGTGCACTTTCCAGGCATCGCAGGTAGTCGAGTGTCTGATGACGACCGTCTGGTGGGTCTCTTCTTTTCGCCTAGCCTCACTGAACCGCTGGCTCCTCCCGTCCCAGCTCCACCGGCTCTTGGCATGTTGGTCTCGGTTCCTGGGGGGGTGCCGTCTCGTCGCCAGAGGCTGCCGTCTCGTCGCCAGGGGCTGCCGTCTCGCCGCCGGGGGCTGGGGTTTCTCCTATTCCTGCACACCTTAGCGATGTGCCCCCTTTTGTCGCAATGCCGACAAACGGCGTCAAGGAATCGGCACTCTGACCGGGGGTTATCGCCCCCACACCCGGCGCACTGGAACCCCGACTTACGATTCCGCTGCTCCCGCCGGTCTCGTTCCGCTTGCAGGCGGTGGATTTCCTTCTCCTCGTCCTCGGTGTCGGAGACAGAGTCGAGGTTCCCGTGGTGCATGGTGGTGATCTTGGGGGTGGCTTCCGGGCGTCTTTTGGACGTCGGTGCCGTCTCCCCGGTTGCGGATCGGCTGGTTGCATTCATCTGCCGCATCCGGGCTGCAGACTGTTTGTTGGCTTCAGCGGCCGTAGCTTCAGCGATGGCCTCGGTGACAGAGATGTCTGCCCTTGCCATCAGCCGGCTCTGGAGGATGGGGTCCCGGAGTCCCAGGACCACGCGGTCTCGCAAGGCCTCATCCATGTCGGTGAATCCACACAGGCCCCCGAGGTCTCTGAGTGTGGCCACGAAATCGCTGATGCTCTTGCCCTCCTTCTGATCCCTCAGGTAGAACTCGTGCCGTCTGATGAGGGTGGGCACGGTGGGGGCGTAGTGGTTCCGTAGTAGGACGTCGATCTCTTTTACGTCTGCGGGTTTGGCTAGGGCTTTTGCCATCTTGAACACTGCGGGCCCGCAGTGTGTCAGGAATATGGCCCTTTTCTTTTGTCCGTTCGCATCTTTTAAGTTGCTGCTCTCGAGGAACATTTGGAATTGGTCAATGTATGATTCCCAGTCCTCGGTTGCTTGATCGAAGGGTGCGGGTGGCGAGTTGTTGCCGGCCATCTCATTGGTCATGCAGGTTCGGTGCCACGTGCTCGGTTGGTCTCTTGTCTCACAATCCCACCCTCGTCGCCAGTGTTAGATCGGGTAGATCGGTCCCAATGAGAGACGTGAGACCAGTGTACTTCAAGCTCTTATTTTATTGTATAGTTCTGTACAGGACCTTGGAGCCACGCCAGCCCTTCATATAGGGACTTGACGGCTTGCCAGCCAATGACAGGGCTTTGAATATCCCGCGATCGGCTCGGCCAATCACGGTTGATTCTTAGAAAGCCAATCACGGCCATTCAGTAGACCAATCGGGAAGCGGCCCGTTTGGGCCAATCAGATTTCATCTTTTGGAGTATGTTAATATAGAACAGAAACCTGTCCTCCTCTGGGGCTGATCCTGCACTTTGTCAGGCAGAAATGCCCCTCAGCCAGCTTGGGAGGGGATTGTGATCCTGGCTACCCAACTCTGCCCATGATCAGTGAGTGGAAGGTAAAGGCCTAAATCAGAGTTCCTCAGGCTCAGCCATTGGGACTTCAATTCCCAGAATTCCCCTCACCCTATAGAAACCCAGGGAGCCTCTCCACCCTGCCCCCACCCCCTGCCCCCACTGGCCCCGATTGGGAGTTCCTGCTGAAAACACCCATGTTTTTTTTGGGGGGGCTCAGCTGGGGTCCTCCCCTTAAACTCATCCACTGTAGGGAGGGTCCTGTCACCTTTCAAGCCCCTCTGGTGAACCAAAGATTAAACACAGAAGATTATTTCACTTTCCATCATGCAAAGTCCTGACTGAGGATCATCCCAGTTTTTCCAGCCCTTCCTTGGAGGACAGGCTCAATTCACAAGACATGAAACTTTACTAACAAGGAGGGGGAAAAAATCACATTAAGTCACCGTTTAGTTTCCATTGTCAAAATACAAACACGGAAGACACTCTCAGGCTGCCCAATGAACAGAAAAGAAAAAAAAACAGCTTCTAAGCGGGTTAAAAGAATCAAAAGAAAATAAAATGAATAAAATGCTGCTGGGAAATCGATTCAGCTGGAAAATCCCCAAGGCCCCTTTTTGGTGTCCATTCTGAAAGCTCTTCAGGTCAGAAATTCTTCCAGGGCACCCAAGATTTTAAAGATCATTTTCAGGATCGTTCATGGGATTTATTTGGGCAGAACCAGGCTCTGCATACAAAAGGGCAGGACCTCCAAAGCCCAGAGAAATAAATGCAGGTAGTCCTTGACTTATGACCATAATTGAGCCCATATTTTTTGTTGCTAAGTGAGACATTTGTTAAGTGAGTTTTTTCCTCCTTTTTACAAATTTTCTTGCCACAGTTGTTAAATGAATCGTTGCAGTTTTAAATTAATAACCTGGTTGTTAAGTGAATCTGGCTTCTCCATGGACTTTGCTTGTGAGAACGCTGCAAAAGGGGCTCATGTGATATGGGGAGACTGCGACCGTCATAAATATGAACCAGTTGCCCAGCATCCAAATCTCGGTCACATGACAATGAGGATGCTAAAATGGTCACAAGTGTGAAAAATGGTCATACTGTCACTTTTTTCAATGGTATTGCAACTTTGGACACTAAATGAACTTTTGTAAGTCGAGGACTGCCTGTAGTCCCACTGCCCATTCCCTCCAGTATGGCCTCCCAGTCCTTCCCAGTCCAAGGCAAAGGCCTGGGCCTCCTTCTTCCTGCTCCTCCCCACAATCCCAGGGGCTTCTCAGAGCTTTTGGGGAGAGGGATCCCAGATCCACTTCCTGCTCTGGGGAGATTTCAAAATCCAAAAGGGATCAGAGCTTTTCCCTAACAGAAGGAGGGGGGATCGGACTCTCCGTGATCCAGAACCGGCTTCTTTCAGGGCCGTCTATGTCCATTTTTTGGCAGTAGCCAAAGAAGAGAATACAATCCTTGGTTGTATGAACAGAGGCATAGAATCAAAATCACGTGAAGTTATCAGTACCGCTTTATAAAGCCTTAGTAGGGCCTGCCACATCTGGAATGCTGCCTCCGATTTTGGTCACCACATTACAAAAAAAGATGTTGAGGCTTTGGGAAAAGTGTAAAGAAGAGCAACTAAGACAGGGGTGGGCAAACTACGGCCCGTGGGCCACATCTGGCCCGTTGGTCTGTCCAATGCGGCCCGCCCCTGAAAAAAAATCGCTGCCATTGGTCTGTCCAATCCGGCCCGTCCCTGAAAAAAAATCACTGGGCGTGGCGTATTGCCCTGTGCCGCATGGCCCCCAAAGCTGCAAAACAGTGCGGAGCGATCTAGGGGTAGGAAAGAAAAGAAATTTGCAAAGGCCTCGGCTGGGAGTTCGAAATCACCTTCGAGTGCGACCTCTCCGAAGGTGAGTCCCCGCCGATCCCCCTTTTTTTTCTGGGGCTTCCAGGCTTAAACTTTGCAAAGGCAAAGCTTGCAGGCTGGAGCGTCTTCCCGCCGAGGAGTGGGAAGGGTTCCACCTGGTGGGTGGGGCGGGCTGCTTGGAGCCACCTAAAGCTAGGCCGCTGCTGGTGGAGCCTTGCCCTGCCTTGGTGCCCCGTTTCCCGGCTCGGCGGTCCTGCTCGGGCGGCACTTTAAAAGCCTGCTCCCAGCACCCGAGCAACTTCCCAGCAACTTTTAACTCGCGGGCGCTCGCGCGCCTGGCCCCGAGCCGCGCGGCAGAGGGAAGCCCAGTGGGCAGGGGGCTGCTTGGAGGAGGCAACCCAGTGGTGCTCCGGCAGCAGCAACAGGCAGTTTCGCCGGGCTCCGCTCAGGTGTCTGGCTGGGGCTGTCAGGAGTTGCTACCGCCGGCGCAGCTCCGTGCGGCTCCAGTCCCGCGTTGCCTTGGGAAGGAAAAGGCAAAACCAGGAGCCACTGAGCCTGAGCCTCCGGTGCCGCTGCTCCCGTTGCAAAGCACCACCGCGGCTCTTCCTTTTTGCCTTTCTCTTCCCGAGGCAACAACTCCTGACTCAGGGGCCTCCGAGGGGGGGAAGGAGGAGAAGAGGGGGGAAGGGTGGGGGCGATTCCCAAAAATCTTGTGCTGACCCGGCCCGTCTGTCAAATTTTAAAAGTCAATGCGGCCCCCGAGCCAAAAAGTTTGCCCACCCCTGAACTAAGATGATTAAAAGCCTGGAGGTTAAGACATATGAAGAACGGTTGCTGGATTTGGGTTTGGCTAGTCTAGAGCAGGGGGGTCTCCAAATTTGGCCACTTTGAAGACTTGTGGACTTCAACTCCCAGAATTCCTCAGCCCACAAAGATGGCTGTGGAATTCTGGGAGTTGAAGTCCACAAGTCTTAAAGTGGCCAAGGTTGGAGACCCCCCTTCTCTAGAGAATAGGAGGATTTGGGGGAGGGGGAGGCATGATAGCAGTATTCCAGTATTTAAGAAGCTGTGAGAAAGAAGAGGGGGTCAAATTATTCTCCAAAGCACCTGAGGGCAGGACGAGAAACAATGGGTGGGAACTGATCAAGGAGAGAAACAACCTGGAATCAAGGAGAAATTTCCTAATTGTTCCTGTGAGGACAATTAACAGCTTGCCTCCAGAAATTGTGGGCGCTGCGTCACTGGTGGTTTTTCAGAAGAGACTGGGCGGCCACTTGTCTGAAATGGTATAGAGTAGAGCAGGGGTTGGACTAGAAGACCTCCAAGGTCCCTTCCAGCTCTATTCTGATTCTGATTCTGGTCACCATCCAGAGGTGCTTCTCATGTTTTACCTCCAACCCAACCTATTTAATGAAGAAGATCCTGCCAACTTTTAAAATGTTTTTTTTTAAAAAAAAAAAAGCTGCTGCATTTATATTTTCCCCGAGCAAATAACTAGGAACACCCCAAGAGCGCTGCCTGTTTACTAAAGAATAACAATACATTTTAAATACAGGTAGTCCTTGACTTACAACAGTTTAGTGAACCTTCAAAGTTACAACGGCTCTGAAAAAAGTGACATAACCGTTTTTCACAGTTACATCCTTTCCAGCACCCCATGGTCCCCTGATCAACATTAAGACGCTTGGCAACTGATTCATATTTATGACGGTTGCAGTGTCCCCGGGTCATGCATCCCTTTTTGCAACCTTTTGACAAGCAAGGTCCATGGGGAAGCCAGATTCGCTTAACAACCAGGTTGCTAACTGATCCACTGCAAGCTTCACTTAACAACCAGGTTGCTAACTGATCCACTGCAAGCTTCTCTTAACAACCAGATTGCTAACTGATCCACTGCAAGCTTCACTTAACAACCAGGTTGCTAACTGATCCACTGCAACGCTTCACTTAACAACCAGGTTGCTAACTGATCCACCGCAACGCTTCACTTAACAACTGAGGCAAGAAAGGTCGTAAAATGGGACAAAGCTCACTTAACAAATGCCTCACTTCACAGCAGAACTTTTGGGCGCCCTTGTGGTCGTAAGTCGAGGACCACCGGTATTTTTTAATTCTGCAAACTTACTGGGGGCTTCTGAAATGGAAGAAGGAACACCTGAGGAGGTTATTGGGCTTTAGGGTGGGATATAGGGGAGAAAATGAAAATGGAGAAAGAAGGATCCTTAAGAAGATGATTCTTCCAGGGAGCATTTCTCCCTAAACTCCGACCCTCCGGCAGCGTTTACACTGCAACCTTCGCCCAATTGCTCCACTGCAACAGCCTCTCATTTGGCAAATGACACCCAGTTGTGTTCCTAGAAATGGGCTGAATCCTCCCAGCACCAAAGCTACAAAGCCCACCCAGCCTCCTAAAGGCAGGAAAGACGGAGGGGTTGTGCGAAGGCAGCCAGGAGGTTGTGAATTGACCGGATCCCGCTTTCCAACAACCTCTGCTTTAAAACAGGGAAAGGATTGCGCTTTGGGGCTTCCCAGGTAGACTTGACGGACACCTGGAGGGGCCTCCTTTGTCCTGATCCCAGTGGGGCTCACCTGGATTTGGGGAGGGGGGAAGCAGCAGCTTTGGGGCATAATATCAAAGTGGCCAGAGGAGGAGGGGGAGCGGACTAAAAAGAGGACTGAATCAGGAATCTCTGTCTGGGTATGTATTACCCTTTGCAGAGGGGTGGGGGAGGAGAAAGTTTCCGTGGCACTTAAAGGGGCGGAAACCCACCCACCCCCAGACCCCCAAAGGGACTCACCAAAGCAGCTCTCCCTCAGGGCCACCGCCACCAACATCAGGAGCAAGAGGGGCGCAGAGCGCAGAGCCATCCTGGCCGCGATCCTCAAACCTGTGCCCTGCTTTCCGGAAGTCGCAGACAAAGAAAAAACTTCTCCCTTTGATCAACAGAGCAAACAACCCGGAGCAGGCTGGCGATTGGCCAAGCTCAACCAATAGAGAAAAAAAATATCCCCATGTCGGCATAGTTGCTTGGCAGATGTCCAGGCTCAACAGGTGCGAAAAGTGAAAGTCACATCAGGAAATCTTGGGGTGGGGGAGGGGCAGAATTGGGGCAGTGAAGGGACCCTGAGAGCAATTAATCCATAGGATAGCTTGCTTCCTGGAGCTGGTAGGTGGTCCATCACTGGAGATGTTCAAAAATGGACCCTTTGATAAGGATGCTATAAGGCAGGGGTCTCCAAACTTGACCCCTTTAAGACTTGTGGACTTCAACTCCCAGAATTCCTCCTCCAGTCATGTTAGCTCAGGAATTCTGGGAGTTGAAGTCCACAAGTCTTAAACTTGCCAAGTTTGAAGAGCCTTGGTGTAAGGTCTCTCCTGCCTATCCCAACATTTTTCTGTATTTTATATCTATATCAGTTTTATTTTCAGGCAATAGAAATGTCCCCAGGAATGCCAGCCAAAGCAAAGCCTTGCCTGCAAAACATGTTTTTCTAAGAGAAGCTTACAAGAGTCATTTAAAGTTGGTCCAAGGTCCAAGAGCTAACTTAAGGTTGTCAACAGATCCAAGGTGTGACATTATATACACACCAGAGCTAAATGTTCTTTCCAGCAAAGAGAACAGAGTCAACCTCTCCTATAGGCTGCAGCCAACTGTCATTCATTGGAATGATTACTCTGTTGCTAGGCAATGACCAATAGGATCTCTGTTCTGCTCTCTTTTGGACAACTAAAGTTTAGCTTTTCTTTTTCTTTGCCCAACTTATATGTCAACCATTTTCCCAGCAGAGTTGAAAAGCCAAAATTTCTCTGCTCTTTTTTTCATAGTTCATCTTTATTTCCATTTTACTTACTGATAATACATGTGCCCTTTATTAGTTAACTATTTAATTGTCTATTAAACTTAATAGATAACTGGCTGTGTGAAAGTTTAATGTGGTGGGTAATCGTTGTCCTGTTTGGGAATTTTTAAACCCTTCCTTTTTTAAAATCTCATGCAAAATAACTTGTGTTTTCTTCTTGCCTTTCCTCTTTAAATTTACCATTATGTTAAACATGCATCCCAAACTCCTACATGTAGTCCTTTTACATTTAGGACCACAATATAGACTAGAAAATTTGTCATTAAGCAGTGTGGTCATTAAGTGAAACTTCATATGAGCACATGAGGTGAATCCCTGGTCGTTAAGCAAGACATCACATAACTATGACTTTCTCTGCCGGCTTCCCAATTGACTTTATCAGAAGCTGGAAGGGAAAGCAGTCATGGGACCTCGGGAGGCTGCAACTGTTATAAGTGTGTGACAGTTGCCAAGCACCTGAGTCACCATGATGTGACAGCAGGGAGATTGTTATGGTTATAAGTGCGAGGACCACGCAGTGTTTTCAGTGCTGCCATAATATGGAACAGTTGCCAAATCAGGGATGTTAAATGGAGCACTTCCTGGACTTGCCTCCCTTTAGAAAGTGTGTGTAGAGAAGAGCAACAAAGGTGACAAAGGGCCTGGAGGCTAAATCCTAGGTTGAAAGGTCGAGGGAGCTAAGGATGTTCTGTTTAGGGAAGAGAAGGGTTTGTGGGGAGGACACAATAACTATTTTCCAGTCAGGGGTGGGCTGCTACCAATTCTCCTCAATTCAGGCGAACCGGTAGCTAACCGGTAGCAAATGTTACGGCCGATTCGGCGAAATGGCAAACCCCACCCTTGGCTGGCCCTGCCTGCCCCACTCCTCCCCTCCCGGGACTCCCCACACAGCCTGTGGGGAGCATCCCAGGTAAGTACAGGGCCCAAGGGAAGGCTCAGGGAGGGCAAAAAATTGGGCCTTCCGGAAGTTCCGGAAGGCCAAAAACAGGCCCGTTTCTGGCCTCTGGGGGGCCTCTGGAGCCCAGGGAGGCCATTTTCACCCTCCCAGAGGCTTGAGGAAAAGCCTCCGGAGTCTGGGGAGGGTGAAAATGGCCCCCCACCATGTTGCAGTAGACCGACTAGGACACACACACCCAGCAACCAGGCAAAGAAGGCATTGCTGGACCTTTTGAAGCCCCCCCCTCCTGCTTTCAGTCCTTGAGGGGCTGTCATAGAAAAGGGGGGATCGACTTCTTCTCCAAAGCACCAGAAGGCAGGAGAAGAACGATTGGAAGCATGTTAACAACAGGTCCAACCTAGAAGTAGAGATGAATATTCCAAGGTCCTTTACAGAGCTTGGATCATCAACAAGATCTTGACTATTCAGCTTGTATTTTATTTTCTGATTTTTTTTGCCAATATGTAAGACAGAGCATTTATTTGTTGAGATTTGAAGTTGCCATTTGTTTGACCATTCTGATACATAGTCAAGATCTTTTTGAAGGGTAGCAGTATTGTCTGTGGTATTGAACAGCTTTACATCATCAGCAAAAAGAACGCAGTTGCTCTTAATATGATCACAGAGGTCATTTATGTAGAGTATGAAGAGAGTTGGTCCTAGAACACTGCCTTGGGGGACACCACTGTTGACAGGTACAGAATTTGATAGGACACTCCCAATTTTGACCATTTGTTGTCTGTTTGACAGGAACGCTTCTATCCAGTTATGCAGTTGTCCAGAGATACCATAGGATTTTATTTTTAGGAGTAGTTTGTCATGTACCACTGAATCAAAGGCTTTACAGAAGTCTATATAGATTGCGTCTATTGCTTTGCCCTGATCGAGTTGTGTAGTCCATATGTTTTTGCAGTGTAAGAGTTGCAGATTACATGATAGTTTTTTCCTAAAACCAAATTGGTTAGAACAATACTACACCAACCTGCTTCAAATTAACATTTCATCAAAGCACAGCAGCCACTAAACGTATCCTGAAAAGAACTGAAATGGCTCTACTAAGGAACGAGCTCCACAGTAAGAGATTCCAATTAGATCAGTTAAACAAAGATTTGCTAGCACTACACCTGGAATTGAGCAGCAAAATCCACCCTCTACTCTGGGACAAGATAAAACAACTCACAACTTGGAGATCAGAATCTGCAAGCACTTACAAACAGGAAAAGCTCTTGAAAAAATTAAAGAAATTAGAACATGACAAGAAAACCCCCAACAACTCACAACACCTGAAACAATTAGTGTACAATGTTTCCAACAGGGAACTCACCAAAACAGAAACAGAAGTCCTAACCAAAGGATTCAACTATGCTATAGCACCCCAAAAAATCCCCACAGAATCCATCATATGTGCAGTAGAATCCAGCCTAACTAAATTAAATACAGATGAAGCTGATAAAATAAGACACCAAGTTACCAACATCCTATGCACAAGCAAACCACCCAAAAGCAACTTGCAGCAAAATGAAATTAAAGCGCTACAAACCCTGAAAAGAGACAGCAGCATAATCATCCTCCCAGCAGATAAAGGGAATGCCACTGTAGTAATGGACAGAAAAGACTATGAAACAAAATTGACAGACCTACTCCAAGACTCCACATACAAACCCATAAACACAGATCCAACCACATATCTGGAAAAATTAACCAAGAAGAAAATTATAACCAGCCACATAAGCAAAGAGATCCAACACACGATCATACCCAGAGAGAAATCTTCCAGATGCCCCAAACTATACGGCCTCCCAAAAATACACAAAGAAGGCATACCTCTCAGACCCATAGTCAGCTCCAGAGGAGCACCACTACAAAACCTAGCTAAACACCTAGCAAAAGAGCTACAGCCCCATGCTGAAACAGCAGCTTCTCATGTAAAAAACTCATACCACTTCTTGGAAATGATCAAAGATCTACACGTGGAGCAAGAAGATCTGCTTGTAAGTTTTGACGTGGTTTCACTATTCACTCAAGTCCCGATAAAAGAGACCCTTGAAATCATCAAAAATAAATACCAACCAGCTAAACACCTCATGGAACTAACAGAACACTGCTTAACCAACACATATTTCATATACAAAGGACAAAGATACAAACAAATAGAAGGAGCTCCCATGGGATCACCACTGTCACCTGTCATTGCAAACCTGTTCATGGAAGAATTCGAATCCAGAGCCCTGGTCAATGCCATCCTCAAACCCAAACTATGGTTAAGATACATCGATGACACATTCGTGATTTGGCCCCATGGACAAGAAAACCTAAACAATTTCCTAACACACCTAAACAGCGCACACCCCAAAATCAAGTTCACCATGGAAACAGAAACAAACAAACAACTACCATTCCTAGATGTACTAATCTACAAAAAAACAGATGGCACACTAGGACACACCATATACCAGAAGAAAACACACACCAACCGCTACCTCAACGCCCAATCCCACCACCACCCAGCACAGATAAACTCCGTGGCTAAAACACTAATTACTAGAACCAAACGCCTGGCAGACAAGACACACATTAAGACTGAACTATGCACCCTGACTAAAATATTGACAGCCAACGGCTTCCACAAAAGCAAAATCACCAACTTGATCCACAAAAACACACTGAGACATAATAGAGACCCAGAAGATGAACAGACCCATGGAACAGCTGTCCTGCCCTACATAAGAGGCACTACAGACAAAATTAGTAAGATACTATACAGACACCACATCAAGACTGCCTTCAAAACAGACAGAAAAATAGCAGCCATCCTCAGAAACCCCAAAGACAAAATTGACCTGGAAAACCAAGGCATATACGAAGTCCCCTGTGCATCATGCCCAGCCACATACATTGGACAGACCAATAGAAGAATAAGCACCCGCCTGGATGAACACAAAAATGCAGTCAAAAAGCTGGAACACACTTCCTCACTAGTCCAACACATGGAAGCCACAGGTCATAGCATCAACTTCAATGGCACCAAAACCCTAGCCACTATAGAAAACCCTAGCCACAGAATCATCAGAGAAGCCATAGAGATTGAAAAAAGACCAGAAAGCATGAATAGAAGAGATGATTCCACCAGGCTGTCAATCATTTGGAAGCCTGCACTCACAAAAAAAAAAAATCTCCACACCACAAGCCAGGCAAACACCTGGGCACAAACAGATCCCCCCTGATACCTCCAGCTCAAACACACCCCAACCAGGCACCCAGATGAAACCCAGCTTCCTAACTAATGATAGCTGTCCATTTACCCGAAGCCAAGCTGCACTAAAGGCCTCCAATAAAGTAACACAATGCTGCCAGCCAATCAAGATACAAAAAGAGCCAAAAAACAGACAGAAGATATTAGAGACACCAATCAAGCAGAACACAGCAAACTCCGAGACCAATAAACACAAACCAAGACTCCCAACCAATCAGGATGAAGAAAAAACCATTCTGGCACAGCAATAGGCTGCCCCAAATTTAAATCTGAAACCACTGTAAAAGTCTGACTCACAGACGGACACAATACAGAAGCCTGATGATGGCAGATGAGATTCTGCTGAAACGTTGCTACAACTTTAAAAGCACCACTACTATGACGTGGGAAAATACCCGAACAAAGCTGAAGACCATACATACATACATACATACATACATACATACATACATATATATATATCGGGACTTATTTGTCTTGGAGCGGAAGACGTTGTCACCTTCCATTGTGGAGGACTGATTCTCGTGCCTCTAACTTTAATTTTTTAAAATAATAATAATAATAATAATAATAATTATTATTATTATTATTATTATTATTATTATTATTATTAATTTGTACTTAGGGGTGATGCCTACCCCTGTGGTTGAAAGTAGAACACTTCTCCAGGAGTGTACGTCTCTCTCTCTATATATATATCTATATACACACACACATATACATATACATACATATACATATACATACACGTACACATACACACACACACACACACACACACATATATATATGGTATTCAGCTTTGTTCGGGTATTTTCCCACTTCGTTATAGTTGTGCTTTTAAAGTTGTAGCAATGTTTCGGCAGAATCTCATCTGCCATCATCAGGCTTCTGTATTGTGTTCGTCAATACAGAAGCCTGATGATGGCAGATGAGATTCTGCTAAAACGTTGCTACAACTTTAAAAGCACAACTATAATGACGTGGGAAAATACCCAAACAAAGCTGAATACTATATATATATACATATACATATACATATATATGCACACATACATATACATGTGCCTATATCTATATGTAAAACTGTGTATATGGGAAACAGTATCTAAGGGTCCCCAACAAGGGAAACCCCCAAGCTCTCCAAGCAAGAAATATTCTGGATCCCTGGTCCCCAACAAGGGAAACCAGCTATACAGGGCCTGGATGGATCCTTTCCTGTCAAAAACGTCCCACTGTTTGAAATGGCACTTGCGGCTTCACTCCAATGTAATGATCCAAAAGCAATTGCCAAAAGAAAAAAAAAATTCCTGTTTAAGGACTAGCCTGCTTATCCAAGGCCAGCAAGATAAAAGAGAAATAATCCCAGGGAGGTGGAGTGGGAAGGTACTTGTCCCGGTCCCCAAGAAGGGAAACCAGCGGGGAATGGCACCTGTGATATTAGGCACGAACTTGAAGCCAGCCGTTGAAAATGGCGGGAAGGCAGAATCTCCTATGTTAAATGCCTGAGCAGTTTAAGGAGCTGCTGCTGCTGACTCACTAGATTGTCAGATAAATGATCCTGTCAGTTGAAACGGCAAGGAAAAGTGAGCTGCAGCTGCGAGCACTCCGGCTGCGAGCGCTCCACCAAGATCGCAGAGATAAGACGATCGGGGGATTAGATAAGCTAATCGCCTGAAGCGGCCATCTCAGGCTGCCTGCGGAGTAGCAGGCTCCGCTAGCCACAAAGAAGTGCTCTCAAATTGATCGGGGGGAATAACCTAATAGAGCCACAAGCCTTGAAATCGGATTGGAGAAAAATTTACAAGCCGAATTAACCCAAGAGCAAACCTGAATTTTGACTAGCTGAATCAGAAAACCGTTCCAGTCAGGGAGTGCACAACCTCTTACCACATATATATATATAAACTACAAGTTTGCGTCAGTGTCTTTTGACTTCATCTGGACAGCTGCTCCATCATTCTCTGACCAATCTGCTCTTTGCAGCTCTCTGAGCCTCCTGATCCAAGAGAGTCAGATCCTGAGAGGGGCCACAGTCTGGCCTTGCAGGATAAGAGTTTGGGGGCAGGCAGAGACCCCCCTTCCCAGAGCCCCTCTGGATCTCCCCCAAATTCCTCCCCTTGCAGCCCTTGAGATGAACAGGAGAGAGAAGAGGGATTTCCCAAAGCATCTTCACCATCAGTTGGTCCTTGGACCTCAAAGCCCCCGTTTCCCTCCCTTCCTCCTTCCCACATGGACCCCAGTGGGGCCACTCACCTGCGATAGGGCTGCTAAATGGCCTGGTTCCTCCCTGCATTGGTGAGACAGAAACAGAGGTAGAGTAGAGTAGAGTAGGGTAGAGTAGAGTGGAGTAGGAATAAGCATAGGAATAGGAATTTGTTGTTGTTAGCTGTGAAGTTGTGTCCCACCCATCGTGACCCCATGGACAACGTTCCTCCTGGCCTTCCTGTCCTCTACCACCTTCTGGAGTCTTTAAGCTCACGCCTACTGCTTCAGTTGTGGGAATTGTTATCTGTTCTTTGTATGTGCAAGGGCAACGGGCCTTCTGGTAGTTGCCTGGAACACGAAGCAAGGAACAAGGTCAGAATGTTGCCATTTCTTACCCAGAATTGTAGCAAACTCAAACTTTGCAGCTTTGTATGCCTATGTGAATGAGCAGTGCATTTTGTGTGATGTAATGCGTTTGTGACAAGACACTAACAAAATTGTTACAAGGATTGCTTCTAATAAAAGGGGGTGTCAGAGTCTGCTTTGTGCTCTCATCCCGATCTGGCTTCAAGACAACTGTCTCGGTGTATTTATTCATGAGAGACCACCACAACTGGTGACCCCGACGTGATCATCTGCGAGGTGGTACGTCTTTGGACCATCCATACTCATCGGCTAGCATAGCCTTGGTATACCTCATCCCTGATTTGATCTCAGGCGATCGCCGTGGATCCCTCGTGAGTATGGGTGGAGGATTCTCTCGGGACCAGAAATTGCACATTGAGGAACTAAGAGAATTAACCAAATGAAAATTTTTTACCTTTAAAAAGGGGGACTTCCTTCATGACCCCCTCACAAAAACCTCTATTGAGGAACTCCTAGAATACATTTGGCAACACTGCCCTTTTTATCCGGCTAAAGGCAGTATCAAAACTACAGTATGGAAGGAGATTGGAAAATACCTTCATGAAAATGCTAAAGCCCCTTCATCTATATTAATTGCTTGGAGGGTGGTTTTTGAGGCTATCTCCTTTCTAGAGCAACCCCTACTTGCCCCCTTTCTGGACTCCCTCCCTATGTGAATCCTGCTGTACAACTCTTGCCCCCCGCTGTGATGCCTGTGTCTTTTAAACCGACTGCCCCCCTCCGGAGGCAAATGAGATCAGTAAATCTCTCCCCACAGCTCCTAAAAATCCATCAGGAGATGTCGAGGTGGGAAATCCTAAAATAAATACACCCCATGCTGGAAGAGTTCAAACAGCTCTGCAAGTAGCTTTTCAAACAGGACAGCTGGAGGGGGGGGAGATTGACTCCATGCAATTGTTTCCCGTTCAGAGGCAAATTGATAATGCAGTAAATTTACAGGCTGTCTGGAATCCACTGCCTTTATCTCTTTTAAAGAAATCTGTGAGGGATTTTGGCATTCAAAGTTTGCTTCACAGTCTGGGGCAAGCTCAAAAGATGATTCCACAAAATTGGAAAGAATTAATGAGAATGATTTTGAACGGGACACAATACATGGTATTTGATGCAGAATATCAAAGAGAAGCAATTAACAGAGGAAATAATTTAGAGGGTTTGTATATACCTGATCAAATCTATGGGGCAGGGCAGTTTGCAACTAAATTTGCAGCCTTTGCTCGCTCGGGTGTGGAGCGGCAGGCAATAAGTTTGCAATTTTATAACATGGAGACCTTGGCTGTAGCTTTGCAAAAGGGTCTTAAACCTACTGGGAATTGTTTCAATCGTGGGAAGCCTGGCGATTTCAAAGTCCAATGCCGGGCCCCAGAGGGAGGTGCTTCTCTTTTTCGGAAGAGTTGGCCTTGCCTCGTTCCTCAGCTTCTATGAAAGGTTTTTTGTGATTCCAGGGATTATTGATCAGGATTATACAAATATTATAAAAATTCAATTTTATTCAGATGTACCTGCTAATCTTGCAGCTAGAATGACTCACCCTCATGCCCTCCTCAAAGGAATCTCTGTGGTTCCCGATCTGCTTTATCCTTCCTCAAAACTCTCAGCCATTAACCTTTCTTTTTTTTTTTAACAAGTTTTATTAATTTTTAAAGACATACAAAACATAAATACACAGAAATACAAAACATAAAAGCATAAAAAATCTCTTTTCTGAAAGTTGCTTAGTCCCGGGTCAAAACTCTTGGTACAGACACAAATTCAAATTTGTGTTCATTTTGCATACCATTCCATATCTTATTGGCATTTTCGGTTTTCTGCGTAGCTTTTCCTCTCTTTTAAATTTTCTCAATTTTATTTTGTTTATCTCCTCTCAATTCGAATCATAGTGTTATTCTTTGTCTGTTCTATTTCCAGCTATCCATTTGTCTTTCTTCTTTGAAGAAAAACTTCTCCTGTGCACTAAATGGAGTATGATGCCTTTATCTCTTTCCCCTATATTTATAATACTTAATATAGAACACATAATTTGCATTGGGATTCTGTCTGGTGCGTTCTGAAATTATGCAGTATTGTTAAAACCAATACAGGTTTATTCATTAGTGTTGATGTTCATTTGTGTCTTGAACATTTGGCGCATTACTTTTCAGTTAAATCACATGCTTTTATGGGAGTACCTATTTTCCATAGTTATTCCCCCCCATCACATATTGTAAAACCCTCAAGAGGATCCATCTGGGCGAAAGATTTGCTGAGTGAGAAGCTGCCCTGTTTTCCAAGTAGGAGGAACTTGCAGAATTCACTCTCCTTGCACTGGTTTGTCCCTGCAGAGGAGAAGGGAAACTCTCCCTGTTGGATTTCCAGGCACTTTCAGTCAGGCAGGGAAGGCAGCCCACAGTCTGCATGGTGGAGCCTTGGGAGGAAAGAGCCCTTCATTCCTGGTGGGAATTAGGAAAACCACCACAATGCCGTGATCCCCAGTGGTTAGAGACTCTTCTGGTGGGATAGCTGAGACCTGGCTGAATCTGGAAGCGGGAGGGTCCCCTCTCAGGGATGTGCCCAGGTGGGTTTAGGGTTTGGCATCAGCCGATACCCCAGGACGCAGAACAGGTGGGATGGCATTGTCACCTGAGAATCACTTTTGGCTTTCAAGGGGCCTTGCACCCCAAATTTCTGGTTGTTACTCCGTATTTTGTTGCTGGGTTCATGAAATCAATTGGGCTTGTTCCTATTGTACCAGCCTCCCTGTTGAGTGTTTTAAATGTTTTGCATGGCATTTTATTGTAAGTATCCCAGAGTCACCTTGAACAGATGGATGGCATAGGAGTTTAATAATAAAATAAATGGGCTGGTCGCCTCTGAGAGATTCATAAAGTTGCAGAGGTTTAATGGTGAAGAGAGAGAGGATCAGGACAAAGCGTTTTACTCCCATTCCATTCTATCCTCTCACTTTGTGTCTGTCTCTCTCTCCAATGCAGGGAGGAACCAGGCCATTTAGCAGCCCCCTCGCAGGTGAGTGGCCCCACTGGAGTCTGTGTGGGGAGGAGGAAGGGAGGGAAACGGGGGCTTTGAGGTCCAAGGACCAAGTGATGGTGAAGATGCTTTGGGAAATCCCTCTTCTCTCTCCTGTTCATCTCAAGCGCTGCAAGGGGAGGAATTTCGGGGAGATCCAGAGGGGCTCTGGGAAGGGGGGGCTCTGCCTGCCCCCAAACTCTTATCCTGCAAGGCCAGACTGTGGCCCCTCTCAGGATCTGACTCTCTTGGATCAGGAGGCTCAGAGAGCTGCAAAGAGCAGATTGGTCAGGGAATGACGGAGCAGCTGTCCAGATGAAGTCAAAAGACACTGACGCAAACTTGTAGTTTAGATATATACAAATATATTTAACATTTATAGTTGCAGCAGACAAGATAGTCAGGAACATCGTGAGGTAAATCAAAGGGCACACGGAACACAGAGAAGAAAAAAGGCGGGAAAAAAGGGAAACTCCCCCTTTATACCCACAGCAACCAATCATAGCGTGGATTGCCTCGTGCAGAAGCCAGCCCAACCAATCAGCTCTTCCCCCATTGGACACTTTCCTGTTGCAGTTCCTGAATTTGATATCCTAACAAGACTGGGGGGTCCCCAGTGCAGGAGGAAAAGTGGGGCAGATGAGGGGCTTCTTGAGGCTCCTGCAGTCATGGGTGGAGAAGGGGCTTCTCTCCACTCCTTGGAGCCCTCTGGGATTCCCTCCCTCCAGAGGTTGAGGGAAGACATGGGGGGGACCTAGGGATCCAAAGGTCTCCGGAAGCAACACGGACCAGTATTGGATTCCTGTATTTGAGGGGGGACATGGATGTTATCTAACTTGTGGGGCAGGTTCTCAGCCGCCTCTGAAGCCAGTCCCAGCCCTGCCTCTCCCTTCTTGCTACCTTGGAAAACCCCACCCAGCTGATCCCTCTCTTGAGGAAGCCACAGTTCTCATGAGTGGGATCAACTGGGCCGATTGGTGCTGATCCCTCAGCCTGGGCGGTGGGATTCCTCCTCTTGGCTCCCTCCCAGATTGACTCTGCCTGCTTTTTCCCTCTCTTGGCAGCAGGAGTGGACAGTCCCAGCATGAGGAGAGAGGAGAGGAGATCAGCTTTCTCCTGAATTAGGCCGGACTCTCCGGAGGAGCCTTTCAGGCCCATCCTGCATGCCTGGAACCAGGATGTATTTGGGGGTCTTTGGCCTTTGCTTTTATCATTGGATCAGTATCCTTTTGTATTAGGATTGAGGAACAGAGGAGAAAAGGACATCTTACGTGTTTATAATTGTGGAATCAAAAAGATTCAAATTGTGATTAGTAGATATTATTTTATTTTTTATTTATCTGTATCCTGCTGAAGGCATTGAAGATATCCAACACACTTTCTCCTCCTATTTTCCCCACAACAACCACCCTTTGAAGTGGGTTGGGGGGTCAGAGCGAATGACTGGCCCACCCAGCTGCCTTTTGTGGCTCAGGTGGGACTTGAACTTAGAATCGCTTTCTAACCTGGTGCCTTAACCACTACACTAAACTGCCTTGTCTAGCTTGTAATAGCTTTGTAGTGTAGCTTGTAGCAACTATGTTGTTGTTTCTGGTGACCTTTAATGGGTTTCTGGTGATTAACAGGTTTTAGGAAAGGGCCCATGGCGAATGGGGCAAGGAATAGGACGAAGAGTTGCTGGTTTTACTTTAAGGCAAAGTGATAAACTGCTAATTTTCATCATAATTGCTTGGATTGAAAGTGGAGGTTTTTCTCTCTTATTTTTCTTATTGTATAATAGTTATATAATAAATAGTATGTGCCATGTACTGCCATGTAGGGATTTTGACACTTAAGAAAAATGGAACAAGAAGCTTCCCACATCGTGATGTGCTGAACGAATATATATTTTTTCTGCTGCCAAAGAGAAGCCGACTTTGCCACCTAAGCTGGTTATTTAGTGGCTTTGCTCCCTGTTTTTTTTGAAGGGGAGACTAGGAAGGACCCAGGGTGACCTTTGGACAATCCTCCACAGGTAGAGAAGAGAGGAGGGGGCTGGATGCCTGCAATTCTTGGTAAGGAGATCAGAAGGTCTGATCTCTTGCTTTCCTTTCCCTTCAGCTACTCCGCTTTCTTAAGCGCACCTGGGTTTTCATTGCATTTCTTGAAGCTTTACAATCTCTTGATTTATGACTAGTTCACTTCTGACCTATTTTATAACCTGGACTTTTACAGCTTTTTTTTCCTCCTCTTTCATTGTTTACCATTAAATTCAAATTATTATTATTTTAATTGTAAGAAAGGAGGAGGTGATAAAGAAAATAATGGAATGTGCTGAGATGAGTAGATTGACACTGGCAATTAGAGAGCAAGAAGAAAAAGAATATTATAAAATATGGGATTTATTTTTATCAAAGGTTAGATAGAAAAATAGGAAAATGAAATATAAATATAATATAATGGTTATTATTCATTATATTTGGGAACGAGGGGCAGGAGGAGGCACGCACACACCCGCGGCTCACTTTCCCAGCTCTGCCCAGCCCTTACGGCTCTGGCGTGGCCCTGGCAGGATGAGCGGAGGGTCCGGCGGGGAGCCGCTCACTGCCCGCCAGGGCCGCGCCAGAGCCATAAGGGCTGGGCAGGGCTGGGAAAGTGAGCCGCGGGTGTGTGCGTGCCTCCTCCTGCCCCTCGTTCCCAAATCTCGCCAGGCGAGCCGCGGCTTCCTCACCTCTCAGCAAGCAGGAGGAACCTCCTGCCCGCTCCTCCGCAGCGCAGATGTTGACCTTGCGGGGAGAGAGAGGGAGAGATCCTCTCGGGCGAGTGCCTTCCCTGCAGCCCTCCGCACAAAAGGAGGACCCACCGGTAGGGGAAACCGAGCTGCGGAGGCAGGAAGGACGGGCTGGCGGGCGCTAACCTTGCTCGTTCTCCCCGTGTCGGGCTAAGGGTGGTGGCTGTTTCCGCTGCGAGCGGCTCAGACCCGCTGCTGCTGCTCCGCAGCCGCCCGCCTGGCCTTTCTTTGAGGTGGAAGACCTCGCTGGGCTGAAGGGACCGGCGTGTCAGAGGCGCGCAGTGTAGGGAGGTCGGGGAGGAACGGAAGAGGCCCCGGGAAATTAGCCTCCTCACGTGGGGTTGGGCTGCCCTCTCGGGCAGGGGAGACTTTGTAAAATAATTCGCTTTACCTTCGAAAGCAAAGGGAAGACGGGAGCGCCTGAAGCCAAGTGTCTCCTCGGGGCTCCGGTTGCAGTGAGGAGCCCTGACTGGCCGCACGTGGCTGTGCCAAACGCCGCAGCAGCAAGGGAAAAGGGAAAGCAACGGTGGCCCGAACCCGAAGGTCTCCCGAATATCCAAGCTGTCGCTGCCCGCCCACCCACCCGAGGATGCAAGGGGGAATTAAGTCACCCCGAAAAGACGCCCTAGCCGTTTTTCGGAGGTCAAAAAAAAAGGGCCCAGCCTTATTATGTGAGAAACACGGTACAATGGTCATAAGTGTGGAAAATGGTCATATGTCTTTTTTTTCAGTGCCAACATTGAATGGTCAGTAAATGAACTCTTGTAAGTTGAGGACTACCTGTATAGTGGATGCTTTCTGGGCGAGGAGGAGTGAAAATTGGGGGGTCTTTCACCCCAATGCCCTCAAGGGCTCCCATCTTTGAGAGCCTGAAAAGGGCACAAAGCTGGCGTCTCCAACCTGCAACACCAGAGTCACATTCAGCCTTGGAAAGCTAATAACGCAGCCCCACAAAACTTTTAATGTTGTGATAAACAATAGAAAAATAATAGAAGTGTATACTAACTATATTTGTACACAGCCCAAGACAATTCCTTTTCCCTCGGTACTTCCCAAAAGATGGGACAAGGCTGCTTTAAAGCGTTAGGTGAAAATTCACTCTGTATTTGAGCGCCTTCTGAATCAAAAGTTTTAGAAATATATTTATTTATTAGAGTCCTCTCCATCTTGAAAATGCCACAAGAGCCTTTGAGCATTTTCATCCAGAGCGAAGAATACTTGGAGTTTCTGACCTGCCACAACCATCAGGAAATAAAGATCAGGTAAAAGCCCAGGTGGGCGGGTGGTCAAAAACATCAGCAGACATAGAACCGGTTCTATGTCTCCTGCTCTTCAGAGCTACTGGTTCTACAGAGGTGGACAGAACCGGTAGAAACACCCCCCCCCCGATTCTGAAGTTGTTCATCATAGGAAATGTAAAATCAGCCAAATTTGGGGATCATAATAACAACTGTAATCGGAAAAGGGATTTATTATTTGAGTCCAAGGAGTCTCCAGAAGAACCGGCAAAGGAGAGAGCAGCCATCTTAGTTTACGGTAGGAAAAGGGAAGAGTCTGAAGCTTCCTAAAGATTCATGGCTTCACCAGAGAAGAAAAGGAAGCAGGGAATTTATATACTGTGTTTGACCCCTCTGGAATTTTTCCCTAGAAAGAAATATCTTCGCCTTGAAGAGGCCACAAAAGAAGCCTTTGAGCATTTTTATCCAGAGCGAAGATCCTTTCGGGAGTCTGAGGTAAAACACAGAATCATAGGACTAGAAAGGACCTCAGAGGTCTCCTAGTCCAACCCTCAGATCCAGGCAGGAGGAAACCTTATACCATCCCAGCCTCACAGTTCTCCATTTTTGGAAACTTCCAGTGAGGGAGCAGCCACAATTCCAGGATGTAAGTTATTCCACTGATGAATTGTTCTCACTGTTAGAAAATTTCTCCTGACTTCTAGGTTTGATCTCTCTTTAGGAAGCTTCCACCCATGGCTTCCTTCATGCCCTGCCCTCTGAGGCATTGGAGAAGAGGTCCATCCCTTCTTCTCTGGGAAAGCCCCTCAAGGGCTGGAAGACAGTTAACAGGCCACAAACACAATCCTTCTGTTTTTATTTTTTATTTTAATTTGGTTTGTCAATTGCTTACAAGATAATAGGTATAAGTAAAAACATAGTTATGAATACATGGACACCTATAAGAAAAATAAAAGAAACAATAGGACAGGGACGGTAGGCACGTTGTTCCACAGGCTGGGCCTCCCTGGCTCTCTCAAGGGTTCCTCCTCCTTCCCTTCAACCTCCCTCCATCGTCTCTTTCCAGGCTCTCAGCCTCTTCCTGGAATCCTGGAGACCGGAAGTGGGTCCAGCACTCCAGGGGGGGGTTCACTTCGGCACCATAAATTCGGCACCATAAATTCGGCACTTCGGAAGTCTCATTTCTCTTGATGCTGCTCTCCCTCTGTTGATCCCAAGACTGCGTTGTTTTTGGGGAAGCTCCACCTGACCCCGCCCCCCACTGCGAGGGGCTCCCCTCCCCCTCGCCCCTTCCCCAGGCCCAGAGAACCCCCCCTCCCCAGGCCCCTCAGTTCCGCCCCTCCCCCCCCAAGAGGCAGAAGGGGATTTCCTGATGGAACTTTCGCTTTCCTTTCCACGCCCCCTCTCTCCGGTTGCGCCTGGAAGTCTGCCTAGCAACAATGACGACATGGGGATATTCTTTTGTCTACTGGTTAAGCTCGGCCAATCGCGGGCTTGCTCTGGGTTGTTGCGCTGTTGCTCACGCGGGGCGCGTCTTTCTCTGCCTGCGACTGTCCAGGAGATCCGGGGGCTGCTTGAGGGTCGCGGCCAGGATGGCTCTGCGCTCTGCGCCCCTCTGGCTCCTGGTGCTGCTGGCGGTCGCCCTACGGCAGAGCTGCGTTGGTGAGTCCCTTTGGGGCCTTCGGGAGTTCCGGCCCCGTTTACCTTCCAGGGACTCTTTCTCTCTCCGCCCCCAAAAGTTTATTCCCAGAAATAGAGTCCCTGATTCGGTCCTCTTTCCAGTCCGCTCCCCTCCCCCCCCGTGGCCACTGTTTGGTTAGCTCCCAAAACGTTGAGGGGACTCTGCTGCCTTTCCCCTAACCCCAGGAGAGCCCCCCGGGGAACAGGACAAGGGTGGACCCTCCAGGTGTCCGTCAAGTCTACCTGGGCGCCCCCAAGCGCAGTTCTTTCCCTCCCCGAAGTGGCGATTGTCGGAAAGCGGCGTTTGCAGGGGATCAGGTCAATTTACAAACTTCCTGGCTGTCTTCGCCCAACCCCCCTCCGCCTGGGTCGCCTTTCCTGCCTTGGGGCTTTGCGGTTCTTTCGGGCTTACGGTGCTGGGAGGACCCGGCTGGTTTCTCCAATCGGATCCGTGTATTGGCAGGTGCTGGTGCAGTGGAGCGATGGGGCCAAGGTTGTCCTGTGAATGCAGCAGCAGGATAAGTTTCTGGAGGGAAATCCTTCTTAAACTATCTTCCTAAAGATCCCTCCTTCCTGATTGTCACTTTCTCCTGATCCCCACCATCACCCGGTGGTCCTCAACCCCCAATATCCCCAGAGCTTTTTTGTGGGACAGGCAGAAATTTGCCTCCCAAGAGGTTCCTTCTTCCATTTCAGAAGCTCCCGACATGGGGCAGTTTGCAAAATTAAAAATTATTTAAAATATGTAATTATTCCTTAGTAATGAGTGTTCCTGGCTGTTTGGGTGTTCCTGGCTGTTTGCTCTGAGAAATTATCAATATAGCAACTTTTCAAAAGACATTAAAAAAAATTGGCAGGAACTTAAGGATTAAATAAACTGGCTTGCAGGTTTAAAAAAAAAGAGAGAAAGAGAAGCAACTCTGGATGGTGACCGCTTGCTTGGGCACAGAGAGGCCCAAATTCACCAGCCGTTCCTGACACATGCACTATTGTGAGGATGCTAAACCTGTGTTGTAGTCACACGTGGCATTTCTAACTTGAGGAGGATTCATGACTGTGAAGATGCCCAATCTGAGTTACATTCACACGTTTCTCCTCTCAGTCAGACTTCAGACAGTCTCAATGCTCAGCCCCACAAGGGAAAGAAGCCGGTTCTTCTGGATCACAGACAGTTCGATCCGCCCTCCTTCTATAGGAGAAAATCTCTGATCCCTTTTGGATTCTGAAATCTCCCCAGAGCAGGAAGTGGATCTGGGATCCCTCTCCCCAAAAGCTCTGAGAAGCCCCTGGGATTGTGGGGAGGAGCAGAAAGAAGGAGGCCCAGGCCTTTGCCTTGGACTGGGAAGGACTGGGAGGCCATACTGGAGGGAATAGGCAGTGAGATTGTTTTTTTCTCTGGGCTGTGCAAGTCTTTCCTTTTTCTAGGCAGATGCAGATTCTGCCCAAATAAATCCCATGAAGGATCCTGAAAATAATCTTTAAAATCTTTGGTGCCCTGGAAGAATTTCTGATCTGAAGAGCTTTCAGAATGGACACCAACAAAGGGGCCTTGGAGATTTCCCAGGAGTGTTTTGTTTTTTGATTATTTTAACCTGCTTAGAAGCTGTTCTTTTTCTGTTCATTCTTTTTCTGGGCAGCCTTAGAGTCTCTTCCGTGTTGCATTTTGACAATGAAAACTAACCGGTGACTAAATGGTGACAGGACCCTCCCCACAGAGGCTGGGTTTAGGGAGGGGACCCCAGCTGAGTCCCCCACCCACCCAACATGGATGGTCTCACCAGGAACTCCCAAGCAGCCTTAGTCGGTGCAGGGGGTGGGGCCAGGGTGGAGAGGCCCCGTGGGTTTCTGGGTTGAGAGGAATTCTGGGAGTTGAAGTCCACACTGAAGTCCAAGTGGCTCAGTTAGAGAAACTCTGAGTTAAGCCTTGAGAGTCGCAGCTGATGGGGAGCTGAGATCACTGAGAGCTTCTGCACTGGAGACGAATTCCTTCTGTGTCCAATCATATTTGACCAATAAATAATTCTATTCTATTCCATTCTATATTCTATTTTATTCCTATTTCTATTCCATTCCATTCCGTTCCATATCCTATTTTATACTTATTCCCATCTCTTTCCCTATTTTGCTACTGTCCTCCCGAGTTGGCTGAGGGGCATTTCTGCCTTTCTCAGAAAGTGCCAGATCAGCATCAAAAGAGGGAAAGTTTCAAAGAAAGTGAGATTCAGAATAAATCTGGAGCCTTTATAGCACCTGGGAATTATGGCTTCAGACCCTCCTTGGGTGGCTTGAAATCCTTTATTTATTCTCTCTTGGGAGAATCACAGATTGTCTGTGGCATAGCAATAGCACCAGCGCTTAGACTTATACAGGTAGTCCTCGACTTGCAACCACAATTGAGCCCAGAATTTACGTTGCTAAGTGAGAAATTTGTTAAGTGAGTTTTGCCCCATTTTACAACTTTCTTTCCCACATTTGTTAAGTGAATCACTTTTATTGTTAAATTAGTAAGATGATTGTTAAGTGAACCTGGCTTCCCCATTGAGTTTGCTTGTCAGAAAATTGCAAAAGATGATCACATGACCTTGGGACACTGCAACCGTCATAAATATGAACCAGTTCTCAGGTGTCTGAATTTTGATCATGTGACCATGGGGATGATGGTCATAGGTGTGAAAAATGATCATGTTACTTTTCTTCAGTGCTGGTGTAACTTCGAACGGTCACTAAATGAACTTTTGTAAGTAGAGAACTATGTCAGGATTCTAGCAATCGACCTAATTAAATCATGATTCTCAAGCCAAATTTCAAAAAACTTCAAAGGATTTATTAGAAGTGACATACTGGCACTGCCCCGTGTGAAGCCAACTCTGGCGTGCATCATTTACAGTCCCCTGTGACCCTGTTCCCCTCCCCGCCCCCCTGGGTGTCTCCTAAACCAGATTCTCCAATTGAGCCCATTCACAGGCTGGGTGTCATCATTCACGTTCTCCAATTAAATATATTCACGGGCAAAAGCTCTGGTAGTTTAGTTACAACCTTTTAAAGAGAAGAGTTGGAATGTACCTTTGCTTTCAAACTGCTGCAGTGTTCTTCCAGATTTCCTTCCTTCCCCTCCCTTTTTTTAATGGAAAAAACAGGCATAGGAATGTTTTATGAGTTGACAGACTACCTGTACTACACTGCATTACAGTGCTTTACAGCCCTTGATAAGCGGTTTACAGAGTCAACCTCCAACCATTCTAGGTCCTCAGTTTGCCAACCTCGGAAAGTTGAATTGACCTTGAACCAATCAGGATCAAACTTCTGGCCGTGGGCAGAATTCGCCTGCAATGCTGCATTTCTAACCACTGGGCCACCACGGCTCAAGGTACAAAGTCAGTTCCTGTTCAAATGCCTGAACTCTGGGACCGAGGGGGGAGGAAGATCCAGGAGGCTTCATTGCTGCTCCCTTTGCCCCCCCCCCCTTTGCCTCCCCATATCCCCCAGGCAAGCAATTGGGTTTCCCTTAAGGATCCTGTGGATTCCCGCCTCCCCTTCCCCATTTTACAAAATCCTCCCCTCAGATCTGCACCTATTAAGAATCCATGTTGGCCCTCAGTGAAGTCAGAATTGGTTGTTTTTTTCCTATTGAGGGAATCAGGTGGTGTTTCCTGCTGCATTTTGAGCTTCTGGGGATGGAGCCCCCCTTCTTCCTGTGGGGCCACTGCAGCCTCTGTAGGGCAGAGACTGAGCAGTGCAGAAGGGGGGGGGTTGAGGGAGGCTTTGCTGGAAGGGGGGAGGGCACAATTGGAGGGGGGGCACATAATTTGAGGATCTTGCTCTCTCTTTGGCCCTCCTTTCCCTTCCCTTCCTCTCTCTCCCCCAACCTCCCTGCCCTCCAACCCTTCAGGCCCTCCAGAAGATGCTCCTTTGTCCCTCAGTCACTCCCTCTTTCCACCCTTTGCTTTCTCTTCCATCTTCTCCCCCTTCATTTCCTCCTTCCATTTCTGCCCCCACCCCCCATCTCTTCTTCCTGCCAGACCTGAACAGCAGGCCAGCTATGCCCCACAGGATCAGGGCCCCTGAGCAGAAGCCCCTAACTATGCCCCTCTGGCTTCCTTCCAGGCGCCTCCTCCCACTCCCTGAAGTATTTCTACTCTGCCACCTCAGAGCCCAGTCAGGGGCTGCCCCACTTTGTTGCTCTGGGTTATGTGGATGATCAACTCTTCAGTTACTACGACAGCCACAGCCGGAAGCTACAACCTCGAGTCTCCTGGATGGAGAAGGTGGGGGAGGAGGATCCCCAGTACTGGGAGAGAGAGACCCAGAATTTTCGTGGCGCTGAGGAGACGTTCAGAGGAAACCTGGAGACTGCGAGGATTCGCTACAATCAGAGTGAAGGTCAGTGATGGGTCTGGTGTCTCCTCCGGTCCCATATTCCCCTCCCCAGGAACCAGAGGGGAGGAAATGGGGGGGGTCCCTTCAAAAGGAAAAGCAGCCTCCACACCTTTTAAAAAGTCTTTTCTTACATATTTATTCTTTTTTTTAAATCAACATAAGATTGTCCTTGTCTCCATAGCTGATGTTTTCTGCCAATTGCAGTTAATAAAAACGTATTTAAAGTTATCCATCTGTCTGTCTGATTGTTGATGTGGATATTGATATAAACTGAGGTAAAAAGAGACCAAAATCTCCCCTCCCCCCATGGAAGTTGGAGGGTCCTTAGTGGATCTCCTGCTGTGGGGGAGGAAGGGAATCACAAGTCTCCCCCCCTAAAGGAAGTGGATCCTAAGGAGATCCTGGGGGAAGCAGGTCCTCCTTCTTCTGAGGGATCAAGTGCAGATCCACCTGGGGAGACTAGATCCCTTTCCTTCTTCCCCCTTGTTGGAGGGAGGAGTGGGGCCCAAATGCCAGGAGCTTCTTCTCATCCTCCAGTTGGAAGGAGAGGCCAGGAGGCCCAAATGGGGTGGGGGGCTCTTGGAGGGGGGGGTCACAGGGCCAGGATCCTCCCAATCTTGAGGGGGAAACAGAGAAAAGAAACAAACCTCCATTTGGGGCCCTTCCAGAGTCTCTCAGAGCCATCATGGCTTCCCATCCTTGGTCCCTCAGGCTGAACTCCTGCCCTGCCCTCTTGGTGGGGCTGCCCTGGAGGAGGGGAGACTCTTTCTTCAGCAGCTCCCCCATTCTGCCATCATTGGGGGACAAAATTAACCTTCAAGAAAGATTACTTGGGGGGGACTGCAAGGAAATGGGTGTTTAACAATTGGCTGCTTTTGGCTGAGAAAAACCTTGTCTACACGTCAGCCATTTTCCCTCCTTTCATCCAAGGGACGTGCAGCCTGGCCTTCCACCCTTTTCCTCCCCCCCCCCTCCAGAGAGACCCCAGAGCTCATCCAGTCCTGCCCCTGATCCCCCAGGATCCCCCCAGATCCCTCCAGGCCCCCTGCTGGCCTCCCAGGGGAGCAGAGCTGCACCCAGAGGGTTCCCCCTGGTGGAGGAAGGAGGAAGGAGAGCGGCCAGAGTGGAGGGGAGCCTCCTTTCCAGGCTAAAGAGCCCCAAAGGTCCCAACCTTTCCTCAGAGGGAGGCTCCTTCCACCCTCCCATCGCCTGAGTCGCCTCCTCTGGACCTTCCCCAGCTCCCTCCAGTCCTTTTCTGGGGTCTTTTGAGCAGAAACTGCAGAGAATATTCCAGATGTGGAGGCACCCTTGATTCATGTCAAGGTTTATGACATTAGCCTCTCTGTGTTTTCAATAGTATTTTAATGATCCCTGATATCCTGTTTGCCCTTTAAATTTTTTATAAAATTTGTATTAAACCTTTTGAACAAAAAATAAAAACTAATAAAAAGTAACATAAAATAAAGGAGATAAAAAAACAGAAATCAGAGAAGAATTAAAAAGTACAAGAAAAGAAAACAATTGAATAAAATAAATAAAAAAACATGAATAAGTGATTTCTGATATTCTTCACGGCAGTTCTAAATATAAATATCTTTTAGCCCCTCTTAAGCAGCCTTCCTCAACCTTTTGACCCTGGAGGAACCCTTGAACTATTTTTCAGACCTCAGGGAACCTCTAAACATCCAGGCTCAAAGATGGGCTGAAATTGTTTCCTGCATAGACTTGTAGAGATGCATTAATAGTGTTCTTACACTAAATATGAAACATGAAACTTTCCTTTTCAGTGTGATCCCTGTGCTTTCTTTTTGCTGCACAAATATTCAATTCTGTGCCAAATTTGAGATAAGAAAATACAGATTTTATCTTCAAGTGAAATAAGACAATTTCTGTCTTTGCTTTTGATGCTTCTGAAATAAGACTGAGCTTGTTCTGAGAAGTTGAAAACAGCAGCCAAATACTTAGTGCGTTCCTGTGAATGGCAGGAGATTCTTCTTGGGCAGAAATCCAGAACTATTTTTCCCATGGGGAGATCAGGGAATCTCCTCTCGAGGGAAGGATCGGACTGCAGCTCACGAGGATCTTCCTCTTCCTCCAAAGGGAAGTTCTCAGGCTGAGCAGAAGATTCAGAGAAAGGATCCCTCACCCGTCATTCCTGGGTGTGGAAAGGGAGGGAAAGGACCTGTCAGTTTAGTTCAACTGTACTTACAGGTAGTTTCTCCTTAGATTTGAGAGTTTCTGGGGTCCTTTCTCTCTCTCAAGGCCAAACAGAAGTAGAAACATTTCAGGATTCCATTTGTTGTTGTTTTTCCAAACATTCACTTTTGTTTTAAATCCAAGAATCTGTTCACTTGAAGACGAAACATCTTCTCCAGGGCCTTGCAGAGCCTGTAAACTTCAAGCTCCTTTCAAAGGTCAATAACCCTTTGGGTGTCCAGATCAGACTGGGCCACTTGCTGCTGTAGCTGAGGAAAATATTCCTTTGTGGCCCTTCAAGGCTTCATTCCCACATTGCACTAAGCCATGGTTTGTTTCTGGTTAGCCCAAAGTGGGAACCAGCCCTTGTGACTTGGTTTCATTTGTGGATATAGACCAAGATTTATGGTCACAGGGATCCCTGAAAACTTTTTTGCAGATCGACCAGATCCTCTTTGAGGCCATGAGGTTCTCAGTCCCTCTTAGCAGCCGCAGATTCAGGCAACTTTTCTCTCCCTCTGGGATCCCTTCCTTTCCCCCCAAGAGTCTCCCCTGCAGAGGAACAGCAGAAGGAAAGATGGAAATGTCTCAGTCCCCCCGTTTATTCTGTGACTCCCCCTTTTCTCGGTCTCCCTTGGGATCCTCTGCTGTCTTTTCCAGCTTCTCCTTTTTCCTGGGGAGGTTCAGGGGCTCCATCCTGGGGGGGAAATGCAGGGAGGGAGGTCGAGGGAGGGGAGAAGGGCGGCTAGTGATGGGGGCTTTCTTTCCCTTGAACTCTAGGGAGGAAATGGGGGGTGTCAGTGCCTGTGTCAAGGTCCCTGCAGGGAGGGAGGGTCTCTGCCTATCTTGAGGATTCCCCAAACCATCATCTTGTCCCTATTTCAGGCTTTCACATAATACAGTGGATGTATGGCTGTGAGCTCCAGGCAGACGGGAGCAAAGGAGGGTATAACCAGCAAGGCTACGAAGGGAGGACCTTCATAACCTTCGACAAGGACACCCTCACTTGGGTGGCTCCCATCCCCCAGGCCCAGATTACCAAGAGGAAATGGGACGCTATTCCTGGAAAGAATGAGAGAGACAAGTCCTACCTGGAAGAGGATTGCATTGAATGGCTGCAGAAGTACCTGTCCTATGGGAAGAAGATGCTACTGAGGACAGGTGAGCATCTGGATCCAGGCTGGACTTTCCTCCTTGATGGCCGGATTTCTCTGACACCTTCAGC
Source organism: Notechis scutatus (assembly GCF_049901735.1). Classification (NCBI taxonomy): domain Eukaryota; kingdom Metazoa; phylum Chordata; class Lepidosauria; order Squamata; family Elapidae; genus Notechis; species Notechis scutatus. The sequence goes on along the minus strand of NC_142010.1, from coordinate 26,807,218 downwards.
CCCTTTGGGTCCCTTGTCTGGAGCCTGTTTGCCCTGGTGGGAATCCTCCTCCTCCCCTTCCAGCCCCTCTTGCAGGACACGGGAAGCCCTGTTTGGTTCCCATTGCCAGGCAGCCATTCAGTGGACCAGGAAATGCAGCCTCTCCCTGGCAGGAAAAGCCCTTCAGGGTGTCCTGTTCACTGCCCACAATGAGGCAACCATTTGGGGCTATTCAGTGAAACCTCCATTAGCCAAACTGTAGTCAAGAGTGATGGGCTCCCTTAATTTCCCCCCATGAACTCTCCTCCCCCCACATCCCACAGGGGGCTCCCTCCCAGTCTTGCACCTGATTGGGGCACCTCCCATGGCCACCACTGTGGGGGCTCCTCTTCTGCCCTTCCTGAGACACCATCAGAGCCCCCACTTGGGCAAAGAAGCCCATGGATGAGGGGTTCTCTTTCCAGGGTGGGGGGATCCCCCATAGTTTGTGTAGATCTTTCTCTTAAACCTCAAACAGGTTCCCTCAGTTCTGACTTAGTGACTCTTTCCTCAAAACGGCCCCCTCCCCACCTTCAGGGGGCCCACATTATGACCTTTTCCTGTCATTTGTTATTAATTCACCATCTAGACCACCCCTCCCCCTCTTGGCTCTTTGATCCCTCCAGGATCAGCTGGTTGAGATTAGGATCAATGGGGGAATCCACCCCCCCTCAGATTGCCAACAGCCCCTCCCTGCCAGGGAGGACCTTCTCTCTCTTCCATTGGCATCACCTCCCTCTGCCCCCCCCCCTTTTGAGAGACAAAATCTGTTTTCCAAACAGATCAGTGAGAAATTCCAAAATCCCTGAGCCCCTTTTTGCTCTGATTCTGGCTCTCTTGCTCATAACATTGTGGTTGTGTCCCTTGGAAAGAGGCCTGGAGCAGCCTCAGATTCTGGGGAGAAGAAGAGGAACCAAGAAGTAGGGAGCAACTTCTGTGTTGTTGTGGTTGTCTTTTTTTTTTAAACAAATTTTATTAATTTTAAAAAAACAATACACCAACAAACAAAACATAGAATAATAACATAGGACATCTTTTCTAAAGAAAACAAATAGAACATCTTATTTAAAGACAGGATAATTCCAAATTATCACATTTCCATACCAGCACAGTTTAATATGCATATTCATCTTATCCGTTTAACTTCATATCTTTTCCCAACTTCTCTTTATTTCTCCCTTTCCTTCTATTCAATTATATTTCTTTTGCCTTAAATTGTATATATTCATTATATCCATCTGTCTTATTTAAAATTTCATTATTCTCTTCCAACATTCTTCTAACGTTTTGATAAACAAACAAAACACAAAAGATAAATACATAAAACTTCTTTTTGGAAAGCGGCTTACCCCGGGTAACATCTTTTTATACAGACATAAATCAAGTTCATGCTCACTTAATATACTATTTCATATCTTATTTAACATTCTATATTTTCTATATATTTTCTCTCTTCATTCACTCTCTTAATTCTATTTTATTTATTTCATCTCAGTTTAAATAATTATACTTGCATCTTTTGTCCGTTCTCTTTCAATTATCTATTTTTCTTTTCTTTCTAGTACAATATTTCTCCTGTAATCACTAGTTGAAGTATGACAACTTTTTATCTTTCCCCTAAATTTAACGCTTAAAATAATACATACTTTCCATACTGATTCTGCTTAGTACATTCTAAGTATCACATTTTAGAATAATAAAACAAAAAAAGAGAGAATTAGGTTTATAAAATAGTAAAGACAATATTCCATAAAAAGTTAAACTCCATTGTTAAATCTTAAACATTTTTATACGTTCTCTTTAATGCATTATTAACTCATATAATATTTCAGTTTTCTAACTCAATTTCAAATGCTAATATCTACAATAGAATCTTATGTACTTTTGCAGAATCATTTTTTAAATTATTGTTTACCCTTTATCGCTGAAAAAAACCTGTTTTATAACATCTTGTTTTAAACCTTTATGACTTCTCTTTCCTTTTTCCCTTCCTTTCTTATCAATTCTAGCCTTTTTACCCCCCCCCCCCCTTCTCTCAAACTCCACTCTCTTAATCTTCCCTCTCTGTTGTATTTCTCTTTTCTGTTGCTTTCTGACATTGTATCAATTTTTCATCTTATTTTTCCCTTTCTTGGTTGCTTTTTTAAGTTCTGAATTCTCCGTTTTCTTTCCCCCATTTCTCTTTTCTTCTTCAAGTGAGATAGTCTGTCCATTAAAGATGGCTTCTTCTCCTTCATCCCAGCCTTCTGGTTGTTGTATTTCTTGGTAGGTAGAAATCGCCATTTCTAAAAAGTGAAAAATAGATCCAGAAGAGCCCTTGCCTTCTTGTTCCTCTTCTTTTAGCTTTTGAAATTCCATTTGTAATTCTTCAACCGATAGTGCCATTTTTTTTCCTTAAAAACAACCCAAATGTTTTTAATCCTTCAAGAAATAGTTCCCAAAAATCCAAAAGTCATAAAGCAATCCAAATCAGAATAAATTGTTTCATTTAGCATTTTCTTTTTTTTGTATTTTCTCTTCCTGGGGTAGAGTTCAATTACACAGTCCCAAAGTAATTTATAGAAGTCTTATTGTCATTTATTTCTAATCTTATAAGCTGCAAGCAGTCTCCTTCAATACAATCTTAAAATAAATTCTTTACCTCTTCCCTCCCACTTATAGCAAAAAAAGTTTTAGTTTTTGATTCCGATGTTCAGAAATCTTTTATCCTCTTGGCTTTAAGTTTAAAATTTGATTACCTTCTATGCCCAAGCAGGTTTTTCCGATTTCCATCAGCTATTTCCATAGGGAGGGAGAGTGAGAAAAAATAACTTTCCCTTTCACTTTTCTTCCGCCGCTTTCCAATCTTCTTAGGAAACAATGTATCATTCAAACAATTAAGATTCCAGGGTTTCTAAAAGTTCCTTGTCCTGGTTCAGCCAAAAAACTTTCACTTTCTCCAACTTCCTCCTGCACAATCTTACCCGGCTGCAGACTTCTTTGTGGCGGCCATTGCTGACCGCCACTCCACCGCCTAGGGAAAAAGGAGTTTAGCCGGCTGAGGAGGGGGTTTGCGATACCCCCAAGCCCCTGCCCGGATCTCCTCTCTCTTCGGTTGCCTCTACGGGGCAACCATATCCTCCAGATCCAGCTGGATCGGAGGCACTTCGGCAGCAAGCGCAGCAGGAACCGCGCACAGTCGCGGATTCCTGCCGCCGCCGAAGCCTGCAAACCGGAAGCAGTCTTGTGGTTGTCTTGAAAGGGAACTTAAAAGATCATCTCCACTCCCCCTCCCTTGAAGGTTGCAGCCCAAGATCAGTCAGAGTTCAAAAAAGTCAGAGAGGAATTTTCTTGGACCCTCAATTTGGGAAAATCAAGAGTTCTTGTGGTTGAGCATTTCCCAGATTTGGAGCATTTCCTGAAACTTTTGGAGATGCTGCAAGTGTGAAGTATAAATCCTGGGGTTAAAACTAAGTGGTGGGAGACTTTCCTGCCCCTCCACGTTTCTCGCCCACCTTCCAAGCTCTGGAGGGGCTGAGAGTTAATTCTGGGGGTGCCGTTTCTGCAGAGCCCCCAGGGGTAACAGTGAGAGGCAAGACAGAGGTGGAGGATGGGATGGAGACGCACATCTGCCGCCTGGATGGCTTCTACCCCAGGGAGATCGATGCCTTCTGGACGAGGGATGGGGAGGTCTGGCAGAAGAAGACCTTACATGCGCCTGTGGCCCCCAACGCGGATGGGACCTACCACTACTGGCTCAGCATCCGGATCGACCCCAAAGAGAGGAGCCGCTATCGGTGCCACGTAGAGCACAACGGCCTGCAGGAGCCTCTGGACCTGGACCTGGAAGGTGAGAGGCTGCAGGGAGGGGAAGGCTGGGCTCTTTGGCAGGCTGGGAGGTGGTGGGAGAGGAATCTGGCCCCAGGTGTGTCCAGGTGTGAGCATACCTGAGCTTTCATCCATTGGTTTTTCCAGTGTTTGAGGTGCAGCTGCAGGGACCACAGCATAGAACTGACTTCAGGTGATGGAAACTATAGAATCCCATCACAAGAGTTGGCCAATCCTGATGAAATGCCCTCAGATCCTCTCTTAGGCCTTCCCTGTTTCTTGCCCCCAGCACCAGAAACAGATTTCCTTTTGTTTACAATTCCTAAAGTACAAGAATCAGGAGGAGTCTGGTTGCCCCTTTTGTGAAGGCCAAATTTTGACTAAAATGGATGAACTGCAGCCGACTTCAGGAAATGCAGAGAGTGGCTGGACTGATGCATCAGGAGTCAGAAAAGAGGCTAAGAAGTCTGAGTTTTATTGCCATCACAGACTAACAGGGTTTCTTGCTTTAAAGGTCAATATGATCTGATATGTGAATTCCTGAGGCTCAGCAAAAAACCCAAGGAAAAAAGCCCCCTCTCAAAGAGTTCTGTATATGCTCAGAAGTGTCCTTAATGTACACTGGACTTTCAAAGTGGCAAAATTCAAATTCAGATTTTTTTATTATGATTGTCACCACAATACAATAAATATTCAAATGTAATTATTATGCTGATATCCCAGGCAAAATAAAATATTCCTTTTATCTTTGTTGTTTATAGAAAGCATCAATTCACAAGTGGCATAATTGCTATTCAGTGGGAATCCTGAATTGCAAGAGAAATTTAAATTTAAAGTTCTCTCCTCAAACCTGCCCCCCCCCCAAACAATACCAATTTATAATGCCTTGGTAAGACCATCCGTGGAATTCTTCATCCAGTTCTGGTTGCCATGATATAGAAAAGATGTTGAGACTCTGGAAAAAGTGCAGAGAAGAGCAACAAAGATGATTAGGAGCCTGGAGGCTAAAATCTATGAAGAGCAGTTGCAGGAATTGGGCATTTCTAGTTTGATGGAAAGAAGGACTGGGGGGTGACATGATACGTTCCAATATCTCAGGGGCTGCCACAAAGAAGAGGCAGTCAAGCTATTCTCCAAAGCACCTGAGGGCAGGACAAGAAGCCATGGGTGGAAACTAAACAAGGAGAGAAGCAACCTAGAACTGAGGAGAAATTTCCTGACAGGGAGGACAATTAATGAGAGGAATGGCTTCCCTTCAGAAGTTGTGGGGGCTCCATCACTGGAAGCATTTAAGGAGAGACTTTGAGAGCCACTTCTCTGGAATGGTATAGGGCCTCCTGTTTGAGCAGGGGGTTGGACTGGATGACCTCCAAGGTCCCTTAAAACTCTGTTATTCCGTTATTCTATTTCTGCCATTTGTGGGACCATCTAGAAGCTGGATATCACCCTGTTTCCTTTTCATGCTGACGTTCTGGAAGCACATAATACAATTTTATGCTATTCCTGTAGTGGCCAAAGAAATGAAAGTTGTACTTTAAAAAAAGGCGAGGTGATATAAACTATTTTACTTTAAATAATAAAATGCAAACACTCAAACAGAAGAAAAAAATAGGGTACAGATTTGCCCAATTCCACTCAGAGTCATGACTTTTTGGGGCAGCCTATAAAAAGGACAAAAATGTTTTTGTTCAACACATTTTGTTTTGTTCAACACATTGTGTTGGTGATGTTTTTGTTTTGTAAGCTGATGAGAGTCACAAGGTGGCAAAGGGCTACTTTTGAGTCCAAAAGCGAAAGATGAATCCAGTTGCCTTCATGCTGGGCTGGTGGGAGAAGAAGGCAGCGTCAGGAGGACACGTCCTCTAACAACGGTTAGCAAGGCTCCTTCATGTTACCCTGAGAGGGACACAAAAATGAGCTCATGGAGATTTTAATTTTGGGTATTTCCAGTTTTCCCTTCTTTAGGCCTCTTCCCTGATTGGGAAGATTGTTTGGGGTTCTCCTTCAATGGCAGAGGATGGACTTCCAGAGGGTCCTTCAGTCATGGATGGAGAGGGGGCTTCTATCCCATCCTTGACCCCATCTGGGAATCCCTCCCTCCAGAGGCTGAAGGGAACACTGGACTCTCTGGAGGCCATGAATACATTTACACTTGTCTCTGGACCGAAATTGGACTTGTGCATTTGAGGGGAGGCATCCATACCTGTGGGGCAGATTCTCACCCATCTTAGGATCCAGTCCCAGCCCTGCCCCTCCCCTCACGCAGCTCTAGAGATCCCGCCTGGCTGATCCCTCTTGAGGCCGCTGCTTCTGCTCCTTCACAGGGCTGATGTTTGGGGATCCCTCAGCCTGGGCGGTGGGATTCCTCCTCTTGGCTCCCTCTCAGACTGACCCTGCCTGCTTTTTCCCTTCTCTTTGCAGCTTGAGTGGACCATCCAGCATGAGGAGAGAAGATGGGATCGGCCTTCTTCCGAATTAAACAGGGGGAACCCTTCGGATAACATCCAGCACGCTGAAATCCAGGATCTACTTGGGGTCTTTCATCATTGCTGATGAATGACGAAAGACCCCAAATAGATCCCGGTTTCACATGCTGGAAGGATCTGAAGGGCTCCTGTCTCATTTACCACCTTTTGTTTTATGACCAGTTGACTTCTGACCTATTTTATAACGCCTAACTCGACTTTTTGCAAGTTTTTTTCTATTCTTTTTAACGATGATATTCAAAATTATTTTTTAACTGTAAAGAACTTGCTGTGGATTTACAGTTACATTTACACAGTATTATACTTGCTCTTTCTAGTTTTTTCAATGGGAAAATTTCCCTTTCTTTAATCCTGGAGGGGAACAAACTCTTTCCCCGTGGAAGCTGTTGCTTATCTGCTTCTCTTGTCCACGAAGAGAGAACGTTTTTCATATCTTCGAAAGGAGATGAATTATTTTGGGAGATAATTGAAAAAAGAAGGCTCTCCAACGTACCGGTTTTACTTGAAAATATAAACAAAAGATTTGATGGGTCAAGAACGTTTCTGGAAAATCAAGATGATATCCCAAAGCAGGAAATAACAGTCGGACCTGATTTGCAAATTGAGGAATCGGATTTGTCGCTGTCAGATACAAAGAATGCAAAGTATTTGGTTTGTCAGAAAAGATCAAAAAGAATACAAATACCAAAAATCCGAGATTATTCAACATAGGTGTTGCAGCGATATTTACAACGGAAACTTAATGAACTTTAGAAATGAGATGCAATTGTTGGTAAAATTCCTAACTGAAATCCTAAGGAAAGGTTTTACTACAGTATTAAGAACCAAACAAGAGTATTTGACCTGGACTCAGAGATAATGATCGGAGCGATTTACGATAAATAAGGAACCTTGTAGACTTTCGATGAATAAATTATAATAAGGGACTGTTGACAGAATGCTTTGAATTTTAACTTTGCTGTTTTTCAACCTTTTAACTATTTTTCCTTTCACATAGGTGAAATGATATGACAGGTCAATTAGGTTGGAAGTAGATGTACAAGATTATAAATTTTAGACTTCTTTTGCAAGGCGGGAAGTTATTATTGTTGCCGTAGGCTTCTTAGCATTCAACTGGGGGGGGGGGCATAATAGGTATTTTCCTTTTTTAATTAATTATTTCCAATGATTTTGTTTAGTTTTGTTCTGTCCCTGTTCAATCATTCTGAATAATCTTTTGAATAAAATAAAATGGTTAATTCTAAGCAAAATGGAACAGGAGACCCACAGTTTGGCCTGGCTCCCTTCCCTATTGTGAGAATATGAAAATTGTTTGCTGAAAATAAATGCTTTTGCTTTCTTCTTCCCTGACAGTTTCTGCCTGTCATTGAAAGTTGGGAAGAGCAAGGAATTTACCCTCCTTGTTGCTCAGAGAAGCCAATTTCACTCTGAGTGGGAGGAAGGGGAGGAACCAAGGCAAAGCCTGGAAGGAGCATGAAGTGTGTGTTGTGTGTGTGGGCTCCTGCGGGCTCTTTTGGGGAGGAGGAGGCAGCCATTTTGGGGAGGAGGAGGCAGCCATTTTGCTCCCACGTCCAGCTCTTTCTCTAGCATCACCAGCTGCTCCTGTGTAAAATGGCTGTTTGGGCTTGGCTTGGTGGTGGCAGCAACAGAGGCTGCTTTTCCTTCAAATCCACGTTTGCCTCAGGCTCTCTGAGCCTCACCCAGGGGGTTTTCAGGAGACGGGAGTTCAATGCCCGCCAGAGCCACCCTGGTCCCCTTAAATAACAAGGATTTCCCCCTCCTGGCTGTTCAGAGACCCTGATGTCACTTTGAGTGGTAGGAAGAGGAGGAACCAAGGCAAAAACAAGGGGGCTCCTGTGTGGTCCTTGAGGGGGAGGCAGCCATTTTGCTCCTGTGTCCAGAGGTTTCTCTAGCCTCAGGGTCTTGGGCAAGTGGCTGGTCTCTGGGCCTCACTCAGGGGCCCTTCAGGAGACAGGAGTTCAATGCCCGGCCAAAGCCGTCCTGGTCCCCTTGCAGAAGGGCAGCTTCTCCTGCTTCTGGAAGATCCTCTCTGGGCTCTTCAGGTGCCCAATAAGATGCGGTGGCCCAAGAGTGGGGAGACCCTTGATTGATGAGAAAAAAGATCCCCATATTACAGAAAGTCGTCAACCTACAACTACAATTGGCTCCAAAATTTATGTTGCTAAGTGAGAAATGTGTTAAGTGAGTTTTGCCCCATTTTATGACCATTCTTGCCACGGTTGTTAAGTGAATCACTGCACTAGTTAAATTAGTAACATGGTTGTTAAGTGAATCCGGCTTCCCATTGACTTTGCTTCTCCGAAGATCAGAAAAGGGGACCCCATGACTGCGGGACTCGTGCAATCGTCACAAGTATGAGTGTGGTTGCCGCGTCCAAATGTAAATCACGCGGCGCTTGAGGATGCTGAAGGGTCATAGTGTGAAAATGGTCATGTCTTTTTTTTTTCAGTGCCATTTTAACTTTGAAAGGTCACTAAATGAACTGTTGTAAGTTGAGTGAAGGGGGTCTTTTTCACATCAATGCCCTTTGGGGCTTCCCAGATGCCCTCAAGAGCTCCCATATTTGAGAGCCTAAAAGGGAGAGTTTCCAACCTGCAACACGAGAGTCACATTCAGCCTTGGGCAGCTAAGAATGCAGCCCCAGAAAACTTTTTAATGTTAAACAATATAAAAAAATAAAAGACGCATATATTAACTATATTATATAATTTATACACTTTATATATCTGCCTCTGTGGCGCAGTGGTTAGAGTGCAGTACTGCAGGCTACTTCTGCTGACTGCGGCCGGCAAATTCAAATCCCACCAGGCTCAAGGTTGACTCAGGCTTCCATCCTTCCGAGGTGGGTAAAATGAGGACCCAGATTGTTGAGGGCAAGAGGCTGACTCTGTAAAGCGCTGTAAATGTAAGCGGTATATAAGTCTAAGTGCTATTTATTTATTGTTAAGTATGGAGAGTAATGGAGACCAGACATCTGACCAGTGACTTCAACTCTTTAATAAGTAATAGAAAATAACAGAGCATCACATGGGCAGCAGTAACCCTTTTATAGGGTTAGCTGCTGCCTTATTAACCAATGAAAATGTGCAACAAGTTCAAACTACTAACCAATAAGAAAAGTCCCAAAAGTGTCCAATCATGGACTAGTTCTGTGGCCCAATCCCAAGTTGTTGTATAAGGACCAATCAAGAGTGCAGGTTTTCAACCCCTAATTTGCATTTAGGTTATTCATTTTTATTGATTCACAACACCCCTCCCCTTGGGTTCCGTTTGAGGGAGCTGTAATAAAATCCTCAAGGTAGGCAGGCCGTTTGGTCTGCCTGGATGATTTCAGGCTCCACCGGGTTTTGTCTAATGTCCGGTTCGGTGGAGCGTTTGGATGACCTTTGTTAACTTCTATTTCGCTGCACGGGCGATTCCGTGCTGCCTTCACTGTGGTTGTCTCTGCAACTCCGTGTTTCCTCGGGGTTTTGCAGTTCGTTTTCCCCGTATTAAAGTTCCCAGAAAACGTCAACTCCCTCCCCGCTTCACGCCCGGTGCTTCGCTGGGCTGTAGGGCTCCCGTTGACCTGCTATTAGTTGTATCAAAGTCAATTCCCTCGATACTTCCTCCCCCTTGAGTTGGTGAACCAGGGAAGTCATGGCCGCTGGGTGGTAATCTCGATCGGAGCTGGTCTATGTGGCGATTCCACACCCTCCCATCATCTGTTAGTAGGCGGTACGATCTAGGCCCGTGAGGTGGGTAACGGTTGCGGGTATCCATAACGGGTCGCCGGAAAAGTTTTTTGCAAAGATTAAATCGCCTACCTTAAATTTCCGGCACTTGCTGCTGGAGCGAAAGGTTTTTCCGGTGCGAAGCGGGTGGAGCCGGTCAAGGTGCCGATCGTATTTTTCCGCCCCATAAGAAGTTCAGCGGGTGTTTTGTTGGTCACGCTATGGGGCGTGATGTGCTGTAACAAGAGAATTCGATTGATTTTCTCATCGATGTTGCCAAATTCCATTTTGTGAAGGGTCTTTTTTACAAATTGTACCATGCGTTCTGCACGCTCCATTCGCCGCAGGGTGCTTGGTGGGCGAGTTAGCGCATGGCGGATGCCCCGATCAGCAAGATATTGTTCAAAAGGCAATGCAGTGAACTGTGGGCCGTTGTCTCGAGACCAACACGTCCGGAAATCCGTGTGTGGCAAATAGTCTGTTTAATTTATTAATAACTGAGTCTGTTGTAGTTGTATGCATTCGATGAATCTCGAGCCAGTTAGAATAGGCGTCGACAGTAATCAGGAAAGTGTGACCTTTGGTAGGCCCCAAAGTCAATATGATATCGGGACCACCGGTCCCTCGGCATTTCCCATTCGGTTGGGCTTGCTTTAGGTGGGCGTTGCTGACGTCCTGGCAACGTTGGCACGCAGCAACCCAGGCCTCGATTCTTTTGTTGATTCGGCCACCAAGCATAGCTGCGTGCGAGTGACTTCATCCGCATAATACCCGGATGTCCCTCATGCAATACCGCCAAAACAGTCTGTTGCAATTTGCCAGGGATTACGACTCGATCGCCCCCACAAGATACAGCCTTTTGGGAAAACAGCTCGGCTTGGCGGGCTTTGAAGGCGCCCATTCAGGTGCTGTTTGGTCCGTCGGCCACACCCGTTCAACCCAGCGTAGTATGTGTTGCAGAACTGGGTCACGTTTAGTTTCAAAAGCAATGTCTCTAGCCGTCAAGGGTGGTGCATGTAGAGCTTCGATCTGTAGTGTTGAGAGGGTTGGAGCTAGATCTACAACAGCGTCTGGGAGCGATGTTCTGCTCAATGCATCGGCGTGGAGAATCGATTTCCCGGGCGGTGTTGCAAGGTGTAATTGTAGGCCGCCAAGAAGTCACACCAACGGGTCATTCTGGGTGACAATATATACGGGGTTGGTTTATTACCCGCAATGATCCCCAATAGCGGTTTATGATCAGTGATTATTGTGAACGCGACGGCCATAAACATATTCATGAAATCTTTTAACTGCAGCAACAATAGCTAAAGCTTCTTTGTCCAGCTGACTATAATTTCGTGCTCAGCTTTAGCTAAGGTTCGCGAAAAAACGCGATGGGGGCCTCCGTTCCGTTTGGTAACACGTGGGCCAGAATTGCCCCAACCCTGTAAAAAGGTGATGCATCACACGTGATAGTGAGCGGCAGAGTCTCGTTGTACTGCATAAGTACTGAATCAGAAGTTAGCAATGTCTTTACTTGTTGGAACGCATGTTGTTCCCGTTGGTTTCCAAACCCACGTTGCTTTTTGTTCTAATAGTCTATGCAATGGTTCAGCTACTGTTGCTTTGTGGGGTAAAAAAACATTATAGAAATTGATAAGTCCAAGGAACGCCTGTAGGTCTCCCCTTGTTCCTTGGGGTGGGTGCCTTTTTAATTGCTCGTAATTTGTCTTGGTCGGGATGAATTCCTTGGCTGTCCAGGAGATATCCCAAAAATTCTACTTTTTCGGTACATAACTGGCATTTATCTTTTTTTTTACTCTGAGGCCTGCATTTTGGAATCTTTGTAAAACCTCTCTGAGTCGTTTTTCTAGGAGTGTCTTTGTTAGGTGCGGCGATGAGTACATCGTTCGAAATAGGGGACAACGCCTTTTATCCCTTGTAACAACTCTTTCCATTAAACTCTGGAAGATTCCAGGGGTGACGCTTACCCCAAATTGGAGCCGGTTGCATTTAAATGCGCCTATATGTTACGATCGTTTGGGCCTCGGCTGTGGTTGGGTCTACAGGCAATTGTTGATACGCCTGGGCTAGATCTAGTTTGGTGAAAACTTTCCGCCGCCTACAGGGAATGGAGTAAATGTTGCACTACCGGTACTGGGTAAGCACTTTGCTGCAGTGCGTGGTTTAATGTGGCCCGGTAGTCTCCGCAAATTCTTAGGGACCCATCAGGCTTGATAGGCGTCACTATCGGGGTTCCCAACGGGCGTGGTCGGTGGGTTCCAGTACGCCCTGCGCTATTAGTTTATCGGAGTTGTTCGTCGATTTTAGGCTTCAAGGCTGAACGGCACCTGCCGGCTTAAGGCGGATGGGTGCTATCTCAGGTTCAAGTTAAATGAGATTGGGGTCCCCTTATACTTGCCTAGTCCGTTTCGCCAGCAAACGTCTTGGAATTCTTGCACGAGTGCTCCCTCCCAATCGACGCTCTCGGCCTTGTGGACTCCGGCTACAGTGATCCCGTGCGGCCTGAACCATTGAAGGCCTAGAAGACTAGGCCTGTCTCGATCCACCGACCATTAGTGGTAGTGACGGCAGTCAAGTCTTTGAATGAGACCTGGAATTTGGGACCCAACAACGGGAATTCTGTTACCCTGATAGTCTTTGAGTATAACCCTTTGAGGGTTAAGGTCTTGCGGCGGATCGTGGAATGAGCTGTTGGAGCGTTTTCCACGATACCATCGAGAGGGAAGATCCGAGTCTACCTCCATCACGCAAGGTTTGTTTTCGATGGCGACCTTTACTCCGGATTTTCCCGGCATCAATGGATGTAGCGTGGCCTATGGTGATTATTTGGTGGGTCTCTTCCCGCGGGTTTCTTTCACGCCTGGTGGTAAGTGGTGGACGGTTTGTTTCTGTAGGAGCGGTTCGGTTTTTCTCGTGTGTACCGAAGAATCCTGAAGACTGGTATTCGCCTGTCGGGGTTTGGAGTTCTGTTTGCTTCTGCAAACCTTTGCGATGTGACTCGTCTCCCGCAATAGCGGCAGAGTGCGCCGAGGAATTTGCAACCGGATCGTGGGTGATTGGCTCCGCAGCCGGCACTGCGGTCGCTAATGGGTGTTGTGTGGACTGGTCTCTCCGTTCAAGTCGGTTGACCTCTTCCTCATCGCTGTCGGACGGGGACTCTAGGTCTTCGTGGTGAGTTGATACCAGGTGTCTCTCCGAGCGAGGGCGAGGTATCTGTGGCGAGTTTACGTTGCGGTGCGTTGGTGCGTCGCATTTGGGCTGCCGACTTCTTGGTCGCCTCCGCTGCCGAGGCTTCTTTAAGGGCATCGGTGAGGCTGATGTCCCCTTAGCTATAATTTTGCTCTGGATCGCGCCGTCTTCTAGGCCCAGAACCAGGCGGTCCCCGGAGGGCTTCTTCTAAGTCTGCGAACCCGCAGAGGCCTCCTAGGTTCCGGAGGTCCGTGATGTAATTGGCAAGGCTTTGGCCCTTCCGTTGGTCCCTCTGGTAATATTCGTGTCTTCTTACTAGGGTTGGCACTGGCGGGCGCAGAGTGAGCCCGTAGTAACGGCTCGAGGGCGTCCCAGTCCATTTCTTTTACCTCTGCTGGCTTGGCAAGCTGGCTTTGCCATTTTAAACACAGTTGGCCCACAATGAGTTAGAAAGATAGCTCTTTTTTGCCGGTTGTCGCATCTTTCAAATTGTTGGTCTCAGAAACATCTGGAACCGATCCATGTAGGCCTCCCATTCTTCGGTTTCTGGGTTGAATGGAGCGGGTGGTAACGGCACCGCTGGCCATGTTGCCGTTGATGGTGCGTGTTCGACCATCGTGCTCTGTTAGTTGCTCTGTAAGTTAGTCAGCTCTTCGGTCTCCGTATCCCACCTTCGTCGCCAGTGTTAAGTATGGAGAGTAATGGAGACCAGACATCTGACCAGTGACTTTAACTCTTTAATAGTAATAGAACATAACAGAGCAACGCTATGGGCAGCAGTAACCCTTTTATAGGGTTAGCTGCTGCCTTATTAACCAATGAAAATGTGCAACAAGTTCAAACTACTAGCCAATAAGAAAAGTCCCAAAAGTGTCCAATCATGGACTAGTTCTGGCCCAATCCCAAGTTGTTGTATAAGGACCAATCAAGAGTGCAGGTTTTCAACCCTAATTTGCATTTAGGTTATTCATTTTTATTGATTCACAACATTTATGTATTATTTATTTATTGAATTTATATTGCTGCCTATTCATCCATTGCAACACAAGGCGGCTTACAGAATGTAAAACCATATTTAAAACAAAAAAACAATAAAAACTAGCAAAAAGAATCAAATAAATAAAGTACAATAGAACAAAATCTGGGGGAAAATCGGCCTTACAAGGGTGCAGCCAAGCCAATTGCTTTTCACCCAATGCTGCCCAAGAAAGCCCAAAGGTGGGACATGGCTGCTTTAAAACATTTGGTGAGAATTCAATCTGTATTTGAGTCCATTCTTCTGAATCAAAAGTTTTAGAAATGCATTTATTTATTAGATTCTTCAGACTGGCCAGCTTCATCTTCAAAATTCCACAAGAGCCTTTTTGAGCCTTTTCATCCAGAGCAAAGATCACTCGGAGTTTCTGACCTGGAATATAGAATTGTAGGGCTGGGAGGGACCCCAGAGGTCTTCCAGTCCAACCTCCGGCTTAAGGCAGGAGAGCTTATACCATCCTGGTCAAAAGGTTATCCAGTTTATTTCTGAAAACCTCCAGTGATGGAGCAGCCACCACTCCAGGAGGAGAACGATTCCCTTGAGTAAAGGTTCTCTCTGTTGGAAGTTTCCTCCTTACTTCTAGGTTGGAGTTCTCTTCTACCCAGGATTTTTTTTGGGGGTCCTCTGGAGAAAAGTCAAACCCTTCTTCTTGTGGCAGCCCCCAAGTTCTGAAAGGCAGTTATTATGTCTCCCCCCCAATTTTTCTCTGCCAGAGGCTACAGATCCCTCCCTCCCTCTCTTGACCATAAGATTTGCCCTCTGGATCCTTTATTTATTTATTTGTTTGTTTGTTTGTTTGTTTTTGTAAATTGCTTACAAGATAATAGGTATAAGTAGAAAACATAGTTATGAATACATGGATACATATAAGAGAAATAAAAAAAAAAAAGAAACA